>NC_084615.1:76474408-76774408 GCF_033978795.1 Nerophis ophidion
GAGTATACAATATTCACCCAAGGAACTTTAGTTATTAGAAAGTTCTGGTCGGACGGTTTTTACTTTCTATTTTATTACCATGTGTCCCTCCATTATTAACCTTCTTAAATTCTATCTCAATTCTGTACATTGCTGCTGGAATTTTAATTTTCCTGAGCGAACCCACCTTAATGAATCAATAAAGTACTATCCATCTATCTATCTATCTATCCATCTATCTATCCATCCATCTATCTATCTATCTATCTATCTATCTATCTATCTATCTATCTATCTATCTATCTATCTATCTATCTATCTATCTATCTATCTATCTATCTATCTATCTATCTATCTATGAAAGCGCTAAAACATACCGGTGTAGTGAGTATACATTATTCACCCAAGGAACTTTAGTTATTAGAAAGTTCTGGTCAGACAGTTTTTACTTTCAATTTTATTACCATTTGTACCTCCATTATTAACTTTTTTAAATTCTATCTCAATTCTGTACATTGCTGCTGGAATTTTAATTTTCCTGAGGGAACCCACCTTGATTAATCAATAAAGTACTATCTATCTATCTATCTATCTATCTATCTATCTATCTATCTATCTATCTATGTATGAAAGAACTAAAACATACCGGTGTTAGTGACTATACATTATTCACCCAAGTTCTTTAGTTATTAGAACGTTCTGGTCGGACGGTTTTTCACGGGACACATTTCCGACGTTATTGCACTAGTGAGCCACGGCTGACAGGACGCTGCTCCGTTATTGATTTTTTGTAAAGTCTGAATGTCATTAAAACAGTTAGCTCCATCTTTTGACACTTCTTCCACTCTCGTCCTTGCACGCTACACCGCTACAAAAAAAAAAAAAAAATGACAGAGAAAAGACGCTGCCGAAGGTGAGCCACGTAAATAGGACCGCCCACAAAACGGCAGATCCTGAAGCGACTGTCAGAAAGCAGCTTGAAGATGATCTGTAAAACATAATCTATGCAACATTTTGACCAAAGAACCACCATTACATGTTACAGGTATGTGGACCGCAAGGAAGTGTTTTCCATTTAGAAAAAAATATATATATTTATATATATAAATGGTGATTCCAAGATGGCGGCGCCCGGACGGGCTGCGCTCTCAAGGAGCTCCTGCTAAAGATGGAACATTTGTCAGAAATACCGGACAATTCTACAAACTTTATGGCTGGCTCACATCGTGGTCACTCTGTGATCACGTACGACCGCCAGACACTTCTGGATGTGGACATATCGGGCCGTTTTGGACTGATAGACGCGTGCGTGCTAAACCTGCTAACTAGCATGGGAATACGTCGGCGGCTACATCCAGCGGCCTGTGAAGCAGGGGAGTATAGTAGCAGCGGGGGCCGTCTACGGAGCAGACGCCAGCGGTGTGATCGGAAACGCGGATGCCGAGCGGGGCTAAAAACAAAGCAGAAGGCTAATCCCCACTGAACACCACTTCCCTCCATCCTGAAGACGGATTTAAATGGAAAATGCGAGACTACTGGTCTGGGTAAGGAGTCAGTTAAATTAGAACAAGTTTTTTCTGCTTTGAGTGTTTCTCAACTTAAAACTCATTTGTATACTCTAGCCTTTAAATAGACTCCCTTTTTAGACCAGTTGATCTGCCGTTTCTTTTCTTTTTCTTCTATGTCCCACTCTCCCTTGTGGGGGGGGTCCGGTCCGATCCGGTGGCCATGTACTGCTCGCCTGTGTATCGGCTGGGGACATCTCTGCGCTGCTGATCCGCCTCCGCTTGGGATGGTTTCCTGCTGGCTCCGCTGTGAACGGGACTCTCGCTGCTGTGTTGGATCCGCTTTGGACTGGACTCTCGCGACTGTGTTGGATCCATTATGGATTGAACTTTCACAGTATCATGTTAGACCCGCTCGACACCCATTGCTTTCCTCCTCTCCAAGGTTCTCATAGTCATCATTGTCACCGACGTCCCACTGGGTGTGAGTTTTCCTTGCCCTTATGTGGGCCTACCGAGGATGTGGTAGTGGTTTGTGCAGCCCTTTGAGACACTAGTGATTTAGGGCTATATAAGTAAACATTGATTGATTGATTGATTGACCCCTACAATGCGCCTTTTGTATGAAAATAAACCTGACTAGACCCGCTCATCGGCAATGGGCCTTATATCCGGTGCGCCCTATGGTCTGGAAAATACGGTAGTAGCACAGAATATAGCATTGCATAGCTTCTTTTTAATAGCACTGTAGCACTCTCCCTTTGTTCCGTTATGAATGATTAGTCTTAGAAGTGAGAGTACTGGATGATTGACGGATGAGTAGCACTGTTCTGCACAAGCTGAGCTCTGTGCAGAGAGGGAACAAAAAAATGCTATGCGTACAAAGCCAAGTGGTTTCCTGTGTCGGAAAGTACAAAAAAAAAATAAAAAAAAAATAGACCAGAACGCTGCAAGTTTACACGATGTTCATGTGCACTGGAGGGCTTGCACTTACATACGACACGAGGACAACATTGCATTACCTGCCGTGCTGGGTCCGGAGACAAGTTGTTCACATTAGCGCGTTTACGTGATACTCGCAATCTCATCATTTATTCAAACGCCGCCACCTCTCGGGAAGCTTGAAATCCTTGCTCTTTGTCTTGCCTTGTAGTTTAATGCCGTACTCTTGAGCATGTAAATGTCAATTATCATGTAGTTACCCAGTTAGCACACTGTCTGATTCACACACACACACACACACACACACCCCCCTCCCTCCCACACACACACACACCTCTCTAAAGTCTCATTAACTGCAAAGGCTGAGTTAAGAATAAATGCAAAAAAGGTGCATATCTGTAGAGAATACAAATTCCCTTAAGTAGTATTCAGAAGCACTCGTACCCATTTGAAAACAATTGGTGTTTAAGCACAACCACTGATTATACGAGGAGGATCATTTAAAATTCAATGGTAGTCATTTGTACGATTTCAGCAGTTATTTTAAATAATTTAATCATTGCTATCAAAGTTGGTTTCCTCAGGGATTTTATCATAATTGTTTTGTTGGTGTCCTTCAGATTAGTCAATGTTAATAATAGTCTGGTCCACATTTAAAAATGTGTTTTTTTCAATGTGATTGTACGAACACCGTTTCCATATGAGTTGGGAAATTGTGTTAGATGTAAATATAAACAGAATACAATGATTTGCAAATCCTTTTCAAGCCATATTCAGTTGAATTTGCTATAAAGACAACATATTTGATGTTCAAACTGATCAAACATTTTTTTTTTACAAATAATCATTAAGTTGAGAATTTGATGCCAGCAACACGTGACAAAGAAGTTGGGAAAGGTGGCAATAAATACTGATAAAGTTGAGGGATGCTCATCAAACACTTATTTGGAACATCCCACAGGTGGGTGCCATGATTGGGTATTATAACAGCTTCCCAAAAAATGCCCCGTCTTTCACAAAAAAGGATGGGCCGAGGTACACCCCTTTGTCCACAACTGCGTGAGCAAATAGTCAAACAGTTTAAGAACAATGTTTCTCAAAGTCCAATTGCAAGAAATTTAGGGATTTCAACATCTACGCTCCATAATATCATCAAAAGGTTCAGAGAATCAGGAGAAATCACTCCACGTAAGCGGCATAGCATGGCTGGAAACCAACATTGAATGACCGTGACCTTCGATCCCTCCGACGGCACTGTATCAAAAACCGATATCAATCTCTAAAGGATATCACCACATGGGCTCAGAAACACTTCAGAAAACCACTGTCACTAAAAAAAGTTTGTCGCTACATCTGTAAGTGCAAGTTAATGCTCTACTATGCAAAGCGAAAGTCATTTATCAACAACATCCAGAAACGCCGCCGGCTTTTCTGGGCCCGAGATCATCTAAGATGGACTGATGCAAAGTGGAAAAGTGTTCTGTGGTCCGACAAGTCCACATTTAAAAATTTTTGGGGAAATATTCGACATCTTGTTATCTGGACCAAAGGGGAAGCGAACCATCCAGACTGTTATCGACGCAAAGTTCAAAAGCCAGCATCTGTGATGGTATGGGGGTGCATTAGTTTCCAAGGCATGGGTAACTTACACATCTGTGAAGGCAACCATTAATGCTGAACGGTACATACAGGTTTTGGAACAACATATCCTGACATTTTAGCGCCGTCTTTTTAATGGGCGCCCCTGCTTATTTCAGCAAGACAATGCCAAGCCACATTCAGCACGTGTTACAACAGCGTGGCTTCGTAAAAAAAATAGTGCGGGTACTTTCCTGGCCCGCCTGCAGTCCAGACCTGTCTCCCATGGAAAATGTGTGGCGCATTATGAAGCGTAAAATACGACAGCGGAGACACCGGACTGTTGAACGACTGAAGCTCTACATAAAACAAGAATGGGAAAGAATTCCACTTTCAAAGCTTCAACAATTAGTTTGCTCAGTTCCCAAACGTTTATTGAGTGCTGTTAAAAGAAAAGGTGATGTAACACAGTGGTGAACATGCCCTTTCCCAAGTACTTTGGCACATGTTGCAGCCATTAAATTCTAAGTAAATTATTATTTGCAAAAAAAAAATAAAGTTTATGAGTTTGAACATCAAATATCTTGTCTTTGTAGTGCATTCAATTGAAAATGGGTTGAAAAGTATTTGCAAATCATTGTATTCCGTTTATATTTACATTTAACACAATTTGCCAACTCATATGGAAACGGGCTTTGTATATATATATATATATATATATATATACAATTATAATAAAAAATAGGACAACATAAACATTTTATTGAAAAAATTGTACAACTGAACTACTTTACAACTCCACAGCCGAATAATTAACCAGAAGAATAATCAAAATGCAGTACTTTTTATTAGACGCCGACTCATTTCGTAGTCTAGTAGGGTGCTGCGCACATCCGTCTGCTTAGAGATGGCTATGCTAAACGAAACTAAAACTGAACTGGCTGCAAAGTAAACAAAAACAGAATGCTGGACGACAGCAAAGCCTTACAGCGTGTGGAGCAGACGGCGTCCACAAAGTACATCCGTACATGACAATCAACAATGTTTACACAAAGAAGGCCAGTATCCGCAAAACTTAAATCATCTTGATTGTGGGCAATTAGTTTTCAAAGTGGCTTGCAAACGGACGGCTTTCGAAGGCGAATCGGTTCCTAGTGTTCACGCAAAAGAGCCGTTCAAAAGATTTGACTTGTTCGTGAACGTCACATGTCTAATATGGACGTGTATTTCTATGACTACAATACAGTTTAAGGGGGTCTATTTCAGTCAGTGTTGCAAATGGTGATTAATCATGATTAAATAATTTAAAAACATTAATAATTGGATTAAATATTTAAATTTTTGGCAGCCCTAGTTAAATACAACAGAAAAAAAAAGTTGGAATTTTAACATATTTTTCCGACTATAAGTCGCAGTTTTTTTTATAGTTTGGCCAGGGGTGCGACTTATACTCAGGAGCGACTTATGTGTGAAATTATCAACACATTACCGTAAAATATTATATACTACTTAGCTCATTCACGTAAGAGACGAAACGTATAAGATTCATGGGATTTAGCAATCAGGAGTGACAGATTGTTTGGTAAACATATAGCATGTTCTATATGTTATAGTTATTTGAATGACTCTTACCATAATATGTTAGGTTAACATAGCAGGCACCTTCTCAGTTGGTTATTTATGCCTCATATAATGTACACTTATTTAGCCTGTTGTTCACTATTCTTTATTTATTTTAAATATCCTTTCAAATGACTATTTTTGGTGTTGGGTTTTATCAAATAAATTTCTCCAAACAATGCGACTTAAACTCCAGTGCGACTTATATATGTTTTTTTCCTTCTTTATTATGCATTTTCCGCAGGTGCGACTTATACTCTGAAAAATACGGTAGATAACGTGGCTTGCAAACGGATGACTTTCAAATGCGAATAGGTTCATAGTGTTCACTCAAAAGAGCCGTTCAAAAGATTTCACTCATTGATGAACGTCACATATCTAATACATATGTCTATTTCTATGAGTACAATACAGTTTAAGGGGGTCTATTTCAGTCATTGTTACAAATTGTGTTTAATAATGATTAAATAGTTAAAAAACATTATTAATTTGATTAAATATTTACATTTTTGGCAGCCCTAGTTAAATACAACAGAAAAAAAAGTTGGAATTTTAACGTATTTTTCGGACTATAAGTCGCAGTTTTTTTCATAGTCTGGCCAGGGGTGCGACTTATACTCAGGAGCGACTTATGTGTGAAATTAGCAACCCATTACCGTAAAATATCACATATTATTTTGCTCATTCACATAAGAGACGAGACGTATAAGATTTCATTGGATTTATCAATCAGGAGTGACAGATTGTTTGGTAAACTTATAGCATTTTCTATATGTTATAGTTATTTGAATGACTCTTACCATAATATGTTAAGTTATGCGTTTACTATTCTTTATTTATTTTAAATTGCCTTTCAAATGTCTATTCCTGGTGTTGGGTTTTATCAAATAAATTTCCCCAAACAATGCGACTTATACTCCTGTGAGACTCATATATGTTTTTTTCCTTCTTTATTATGCATTTTTCGGCAGGGGCAACTTATAATAATGATTAAATAATTTAAAAACATTATTGATTTGATTAAATATTTAAATTTTTGGCAGCCCTAGTTAAATACAACAGAAAAAAAAGTTGGAATTTTAACAAATTTTTCGGACTTTAAGTCGCAGTTTTTTTCATAATCTGGCCAGGGGTGCGACTTATACTCAGGAGCGACTTATGTGTGAAATTATTAACACATTACCGTAAAATATCACATATTATTTAGCTCATTCACGTAAGAGACTAGACGTATAAGATTTCATCGGATTTATCAATCAGGAGTGACAGATTGTTTGGTAAACTTATAGCATGTTCTATATGTTATAGTTATGTGAATGACTCTTACCATAATATGTTAAGTTATGCGTTTACTATTCTTTATTTATTTTAAATTGCCTTTCAAATGTCTATTCCTGGTGTTGGGTTTTATCAAATACATTTCTCCAAACAATGCGACTTATACTTCAGTGCGACTTATATATGTTTTTTTCCTTCTTTATCATGCATTTTCGGCAGGTGCGACTTATACTCCGAAAAATCGGTATAAGAATGTTGTTTGCACAATCACACTTAATTATTTCACTGTTAATTACCTTTGTACTTGACAAGCGCCTCAACTGTCTATTATCATTGTATTAATACAACTTTATTCTCTCAGTTTTCACTCTAACATTTCAATATTTGGCGGCCCTGTTACTCTTTAGTCATATGTACTTGGTATTGTGAATGAACACTGTACAAAAAATGTTTTTTTTTTTCCTTTTCTTATGCAATGTCAACTGCTGTTGTGGTGTTTCATTGGAGGCAATTTCAATGAAATCGACCACGGTGTATTCAAACTGTGCTTGTTTTTGAATTTGCCCTGTACTTCTCTATGTCTCTGCCTGCTTCGTCAAACAGGGGCCCATGCAAAAAAACAGAGCGAGGATTTATCGGATAACGACGGTGATGAAGACGAAGGTATTTCCACGGTGAACGGCAATGATGCATGGTTCCTATAGAACTTTATTGAGTTTGTATTTCATCCATCATCTTGTCCTCCCCATGAACCATTGCCACACATCCACACATGTTTGTTTTGATGGTAATAGTGTTGGATGAATGTGAAGTAGGGCTTTTGCGCCAGAGTCATATGTGATCTGGCGGCAGAACCTGATAAAGAAGCATATCTTGTGACATTGTGTTATTAGAAGGGCACAGGTGGCGGAAAGAGTCCCCTCTGGAAGTGTGGCCGGTCGCCGCACTTGTGGCGAAAATGGCTGAGAGGAAGCGATGCGGCGGTGTCATATCCGACTATTCAGTCGGTCTTCTGGCAGATTTAGATGAGGGGAGGCAGTTGCCGTGGACCGCTGGAGAGGATTAGGGGAGAGAGGTGTAGAAAAATGGAATGTTGCTGCTCAGCAATCTCATTGTTCACTTTCCATATTTATCTCGGGATATTCCGGGCTCAGGCAGGATCTCTCGGCGAGATTAGAATGAGAGATGATTCTCGTGCTGCAACAAAAATGGCTTAAGTCGCTGAATCTTAAGCAAACCCTTGATACCGTTCCGCCTCTGCCTTCATTCGCCACTCCGGGGCAGGTGATGCGAGCGTGATGTGGAGTTTGGAGATAAAACACGGACAGGGATTGGATGTTTGTGTGTTCTCGCATTTGGTGCAGAAGAGGCTATTTGGGAGCCGCGGGGTTTGAGATTTTACATCTCCTTGCTGCATATTAGAGATGCGCGGATAGGCAGTTATGTTATCCGCAACCGCATCACTAAAGTCGCCATCTACCCGAACCAACGTTTTATCAACACTGCAACCGCCCGCTCGTTGTTATATAACAGGGGTCGGCAACTTTTACCACTCATAGATCTAATTTGACCCGTTTCACAGAGTATAGAAGACAATGGTAGCCGCAAACATTCTCGCGACTGTTTGCTGGTGCTTCAATCAATCAATCAATGTTTATTTATACAGCCCCAAATCACAAATGTCTCAAAGGACTGCACAAATCATTACGACTACATCATCCTCGGAAGAACCCACAAAAGGGCAAGGAAAACTCACACCCAGTGGGCAGGGAGAATTCACATCCAGTGGGACGCCAGTGACAATGCTGACTATGAGAAACCTTGGAGAGGACCTCAGATGTGGGCAACCCCCCCCCCCCTAGGGGACCGAAAGCAATGGATGTCGAGCGGGTCTAACATGATACTGTGAAAGTTCAATCCATAGTGGCTCCAACTCAGCCGCGAGAGTTCAGTTCAAGGCGGATCCAAGACAGCAGCGAGAGTCCCGTCCACAGGAGACCATCTCAAGTGGAGGCGGATCAGCAGCGTAGAGATGTCCCCAATCGATACAGGCGGGCGGTCCATCCTGGGTCCCGACGAGCGGTCCATCCTGGGTCTCGACTCTGGACAGCCAGTACTTCATCCATAGTCATCGGACCAGACCCCCTCCACAAGGGAGGGGGGGACATAGGAGAAAGAAAAGAAGCGGCAGATCAACTGGTCTAAAAAGGAGGTCTATTTAAAGGCTAGAGTATACAAATGAGTTTTAAGGTGAGACTTAAATGTTTCTACTGAGGTAGCATCTCAAACTGTTACCGGGAGGGCATTCCAGAGTACTGGAGCCCGAACGGAAAACGCTCTATAGCCCGCAGACTTTTTTTGGGCTCTAGGAATCACTAATAAGCCGGAGTCTTTTGAACGCAGATTTCTTGCCGGGACATATGGTACAATACAATCGGCAAGATAGGCTGGAGCTAGACCGTGTAGTATTTTATACGTAAGTAGTAAAACCTTAAAGTCACATCTTAAGTGCACAGGAAGCCAGTGCAGGTGAGCCAGTGCAGGTGTAATGTGATCAAACTTTCTTGTTCTTGTCTAAAGTCTAGCAGCCGCATTTTGTACCAACTGTAATCTTTTAATGCTAGACATGGGGAGACCCGAAAATTGATTTTATCAACACCGCAACCGCCCGCCCGTTGTTATATGACAGGGGTCGGCAACTTTTACCACTCATAGATCTAATTTGACCCGTTTCACAGAGTATAGAAGACAATGGTAGCCGCAAACTTTCTCGCGACTGTTTGCTGGTGCTTATCCAGATAACGAGATTAAGGGCGTGCCATGAAGCTATTGCCTTTGACACCTTCAACAACACGTAGAAACTGCTTGCCAGTCCAGCAACATGGACTGCTGTCTTGGATCCGCTTGAACTGAACTCTCGCGGCTGTGTTGGAGCCACTATGGATAGAACTTTCACAGTATCATGTTAGACCCGCTCGACATCCATTGCTTTCGGTCCCCTAGAGGGGGGGGGTTGCCCACATCTGAGGTCCTCTCCAAGGTTTCTCATAGTCAGCATTGTCACTGGCGTCCCACTGGATGTGAATTCTCCCTGCCCACTGGGTGTGAGTTTTCCTTGCCCTTTTGTGGGTTCTTCCGAGGATGTTGTAGTCGTAATGATTTGTGCAGTCCTTTGAGACATTTGTGATTTGGGGCTATATAAATAAACATTGATTGATTGATTGATTGATTGAGAATACAAATAGCCATCAAAGCATCGCTCTAACACACCCGGTTCCTCATTCAGACCCTGGTAATTGAGCTCAAGTTCTCTTCAGTCTGCAGCTTTGTGTCCCTTCAAGACAGACCACATGCATCCCTGCATGTAGCCTCCAGTTCCGTAGAAAATGCTGACGAGTACCGAGCCGTTTGTCTGGCACGTCTTAGCGTGCGTACACACTGGCTCGGTCTCTAAGCTGTTGTGCAAGACTAGCCTGACTGAGAAATGTGACAAGTCTATTCTTTACAGAGCACAACTAATGCTATTTACAGAACATCACCGTAGAAAGCACAAAAAGCATCCCGGAGGAATGTCTGCCGCAGCGCTGTAACTAATGCCCGTGTTGGCTATCAATCCCTAAACATGATCCGGGAGATTCTCATTGTTCTGGTAAATACGTCCTTTTGAAGTGTCAGTCTGAGACAGGAAGACGGAGGGAAGAAGTGTTCAGGGACTCCCGTGTTTCTGTGTTATTTTTCCCCAAAGTGTTACCTCTTGAAGAAAAAAAAAAGGGTACCGCACACTTGAGGGTAGATAAGAAGACGATGAAAACCCCCAAATACTCGCACTCCAGCATGTATTTATGCGGCAATACCCTGATCGTGAATGCACCGCGTACGTCGCCGACGAAAACCAAATGTTTGCTTTAACGTTAAAGGGCAAGTGGAATGAGGAGATACAACTCCCACTTGCTCACCTTTTGGTGATTCACCTCTCATCCACATTCTTATTCATTGTGCGGAGCTGCTGTCTTGTCCAGCTGCTCAGCACCTCCATCGCTCAGCCTGGGCATTGCTATGCCGCTTCCGTTGGCCGTCTGTCTACGTGGGTCTAATTCTCTGCCTCCCACTACCTTTTCAGCTGTCCTCCCCCTCGCGTTACAGCGCCCCGGACGCATAATTCTGATACAGTGTCTTTCCATAGAAGGAATAAAGCAGGAGTCGGGAACCTTTTTGGCTGAGAGAGCCAAGAATCCAAGAATTTTAAAATGTATTTCCGTAATATTTTTTTCAACACTGAACACAACTAAATGCGTGCATTTTTAAGTAAGACCAACATTTCTAGAGTATGATATGTCTCTTATTCTTTGTCATAACACTGTTATTCTGAAGCTAACTGTGGAGGGGGGCGTGGCCTGCTGGCCTGCAGCGGAGTAGGGTGTTCAATCAATCAATCAATCAATGTTTATTTATATAGCCCCAAAATCACAAATGTCTCAAAGGACTGCACAAATCAGTACGACTACAACATCCTCGGAAGAACCCACAAAAGGGCAAGGAAAACTCACACCCAGTGGGCAGGGAGAATTCACATCCAGTGGGACGCCAGTGACAATGCTGACTATGAGAAACCTTGGAGAGGACCTCAGATGTGGGCAACACCCCGCCCTCTAGGGGACCGAAAGCAATGGATGTCGAGCGGGTCTAACATGATACTGTGAAAGTTCAATCCATAGTGGCTCCAACACAGCCGCGAGAGTTCAGTTAAAGCGGATCCAAGACAGCAGCGAGAGTCCCGTCCACAGGAAACCATCTCAAGCGGATCAGCAGCGTAGAGATGTCCCCAACCGATACAGGCGAGCGGTCCATCCTGGGTCCCGACGAGCGGTCCATCCTGGGTCTCGACTCTGGACAGCCAGTACTTCATCCATGGTCATCGGACCGGACCCCCTCCACAAGGGAGGGGGGGACATAGGAGAAAGAAAAGAAGCGGCAGATCAACTGGTCTAAAAAGGAGGTCTATTTAAAGGCTAGAGTTTACAGATGAGTTTTAAGGATCGGCCTCGAAATCAGCAACAGGTGCTTAGATGGCCCACTTGGGCCTTGTTATCTAATCACCTGTCGCTCTGTTTATAAGCAGTAGCCAGGAGGAGAGACGGGGTTGGGGCTGGAGCCAGAGCGCGAGCGAGAACGAAAGAGGTAAAGACAATTGCTGGATAGAAACTGAGAGACTTATTGAAAAAATAAAACAATATTGTAACCCTGAACATCCATCCATTTTCTACCGCTTATTCCCTTTTGGGGTAACGGGGGGCGCTGGCGCCTATCTCAGCTACAATCGGGCGGAAGGCGGGTTACACCCTGGACAAGTCGCCACCTCATCGCAGGGCCAACACAGACAACATTCACACTCACATTCACACACTAGGGCCAATTTAGTGTTGCCAATCAACCTATCCCCAGGTGCATGTTTTTGGAAGTGGGAGGAAGCCGGAGTACCCGGAGGGAACCCACGCATTCACGGGGAGAACATGCAAACTCCACACAGAAAGATCCCGAGCCTGGATTTGAACCCAGGACTGCAGGAACTTCGTATTGTGAGGCAGACGCACTAACCCCTCTGCCACCGTGAAGCCCTCCCTACACTAACCAATAATAAATAAATAACTTCCTACCATTAACGCAACTTCTTGAACAGGTGCGGTAGAAAAACGGATGGATGGATTACAAATGCATGAGAATGTTTTATATTTTGAATTTTTTTTTTTTTAAACTGTGATTACAAATGGAATTATTCATTACTTATCGTGTTACGCAATGTCAGCTCAGATTTATCCGAGAGCCAGATGCAGTCATCAAAAGAGCCACATCTGGCTCTAGAGCCATAGGTTCCCTACCCCTGGAATAAAGAGATATCTCCAAATCCGTGCATTCATTCACGGATATCACTCAGCAGAGACGAGGCATAACAAAAACTGCCAAGTTCACTTTCTTCTAAATAATAATATACTACTGTATTTTTCGCACTTAAAATATGTTTTCCCCCTCAAAACTCGACTGTGCGCCTTATAAAGCGGTGCGCCTAATGTTTTGCTTACCGACCTCGAAGCATTTTTATTTGTTACATTGTGTAATAAGTGTGACCAGTAGATGGCAGTCAAACATGAGAGATATGTGTACTGTAGACTCCAATATGCTGGCAACATGACTCGAGGAAAGAACACCAACATGTTATATAATAATAATAATAATACTACTGTACTTTTCGCACTCAAAATATTTTGTCCCTCTCAAAACTCAACTGTGCGCCTTATAAAGCGGTGCGCCTAATGTTTTGCTTACTGACCTCGAAGCATTTTTATTTGTTACATTGTGTAATGATAAGTGTGACCAGTAGATGGCAGTCAAACATAAGAGATATGTGTACTGTAGACTCCAATATAATGGCAACATGACTCAAGGAAAGAGCACCAACATGTTATATAATAATAATAATAATAATACTGTACTTTTCGCACTTAAAATATTTTTTCCCCCTCAAAACACGACTGTGCGCCTTATAAAGCGGTGCGCCTAATGTTTTGCTTACTAACCTCGAAGCATTTTTATTTGTTACATTGTGTAATGATAAGTGTGACCAGTAGATGGCAGTCAAACATAAGAGATACGTGTAGACTCCAATATGATGGCACTATGACTCAAGGAAAGAACACCAACATGTTATATAAAAATAATAATAATAATAATGGATAAGATTTTTATCACACTTTTCTATTGTTAAATAGAGAAGTGGGAACCCATTATTCATTCACACCTGGTGGTGGTAAGCTACATCTGTAGCCACAGCTGCCCTGGGGTAGACTGACGGAAGCGTTTCTGGCACGGCCGCTCTACCCACTAGGCCAGGGGTAGGGAACCTATGGCTCTAGAGCCAGATGTGGCTCTTTTGATGACTGCATCTGGCTCTCAGATAAATCTGAGCTGACGTTGCTTAAAACAATAAGTAATGAATAATTCCACTTGTAATCACAGAGTTAAAAATAATGTTAAAAATATAAAACATTCTCATGCATTTCTACCGCACCTGTTCAAGAAGTTGCGTTAATGGTAAGAAGTTATTTATTTATTATTGGTTGGTGTGGGGTTTGCCCTCCTGGGGGTTCTTCGGACCACCAAGCACCGACATGAGAGCCTGTTTCAGGGGTTACAATATTGTTTTATTCTTCAATAAGTCTCTCAGTTGCTGTCCAGCAATTGTATTTCCAGCCCCAACCCCGTCTCTCCTCCTGGCTGCTGCTTATAACAGAGCGACAGGTGATTAGATAAAAAGGCCCAGGTGGGCCATTAACGCAACTGTCGCTGATTTCGAAGCCGGTCCTGGCACATCCCAGTTTGCTGCAGGCCCGCAGGCCACGCCCCCTCCACAGTTAGCTTCAGAATCACAATGTTATTACAAAGAATAAGATACCTATTATACTCTAGAAATGTTGGTCTTACTTAAAAATGCACATGTTTAGTTGTGTTCAGTGTTAAAAAAAATATTATATGGCTCTTACGGAAATATATTTTAAAATATTTGGCTTTTTTGGCTCTCTCAGCCAAAAAGGTTCCCGACCCCTGCACTAGGCCATGCCGCCCCCATTTCATTGAACATATCAAACATGACACACGGCGCTCAAAAATCTATGAAAATGTTTTAGTGCGACTTTGGTAAGCTACACCGCTCGATGGATAGTTGGCGCATTAAACACAAGTGCATAACAGTGTACTTAGAGCTCACATTGGTACTTGAATGTTACACAGATATGTTGCTCAGACCAAAATACTATAAAATATCAATAAAAATCGTCTTGTGATGCATTGCACCAATCAATGCATGAAACCGTATTCATGGATTTGGTGTTACATTGTGTTTATTATACAAAAAACGCACAGTAAATGGTGGTAAAATAAGTGTAAAAGGTAAAACATGAATAAATAAAACGGAAGTTGGAAAACAATACACCTGTGGGCGGCATAGCTCGGTTGGTAAAAAGCTTTGCCAGCAACTTGAGGGTTGCGGGTTTGATCCCCGCTTCCGCCATCCTAGTCACTGCCGTTGTGCCCTTGGGCAAGACACTTTACCCACCTGCTCCCAGTGCCACCCACACTGGTTTAAATGTAACTTAGATATTGGGTTTCACTATGTAAAAGAGCTTTGAGTCACTAGAGAAAAGCGCTATATAAATACAATTCACACTGATTTCATAGGGCCCTAAAGCACCAAGCCGTCAGTACAAAGCAAGCAACTTGTACCAGTAAGGAATGCTGTGACTGTTTTGATGAGCACCTTTAGCTTCGATAAGATAAAAAGTAGTTGAGTGCGAAGGCTGCAGAAAAATAGTAGTAGTAATTATACCATTGATTGATTGATTGATTGATTGATTGATACTTTTATTAGTAGATTGCACAGTACAGTACATATTCCGTACAATTGACCACTAAATAAGATTTTCAACTTGTTTAAGTCGGGGTCCACGTTAATCAATTCATGGTACAAATATATACTATCAACATAATACAGTCATCACACAAGTTAATCATCATAGTATCATTTTTGGACTATAAGGCGCACTTAAAAGCCTTTAATTTTCTCAAAAATCGACAGTGTGCCTAATAACCCATTGCCCCTAATTTTACATAACAATTCTTGTTGTTGGCTATTTTATTTGGTACATGGTGTAATGATAAGTGTGACCAGTAGAAGGTAGTCACACATAAGAGATACGTGTAGACTGCAGGATGATGCTTATAAACAACATCACAACTTGAAATGTTCCTTTGAGAATATAGAAACATTACACACGGCGCTCAAAAATCTGTCAGAATGTTTTCGTACGACTCTGGTAAGGTACGAAGCCGCACCGCTTGATGGATTGTCATACGAGTATTATTATGGTATGTGTATATAAGGTAAGACATATTATCTGGCGTTTTGTTTCCCAGTATCTTGCAAAAGCAATTTTTCTTAACTTCTGGTACCTGCTGATTTGGGATCTGCAAAAACTTTGAAAAAATGTGCGCCTCCGCCTTTGTAGTCCGTGTCAACACCATAGTCGATACACTTCTTATTTTTCTCTATTTTCATGTTATGGGACATTCATCCTCCCTTGTTGCCATTTCTAATATAAAGCAGTGTAAAGTTCTTACTTATTTCTGTCAGTAAACCCGCCGTGAAAGCGCTAAAACATACCGGTGTATTGAGTTTACATTATTCACCCAAGGAAGTTTAGTTATTAGAGAGTTCCGGTCGATTGTTTTTTCCCAGGACACATTTCCGACGTTATTGCACTAGAGAGCCACGGATGAGGAGATGCTGCTCTGTTATTGATTTAAGTAAAGTCTGAATTTCATTAAAACAGTTAGTTCCATATTTTGACACTTCTTCCACTTCCGTCCTTGCACGCTACACCGCTGCAACAAAGATGACTGATATCTGTCAGTAAACTCGCCATGAAAGCGCTAAAAAATACCGGTATAGTGAGTTTACATTATTCACCCAAGGAAGTTTAGTTATTAGAGAGTTCTGGTCGATTGTTTTTTGCAGGACACATTTCCGACGTTATTGCACTAGTGAACCACAGATGAGGGATGCTGCTCAGTTAAAGTCTGAATGTCATTAAAACAGTTAACTCCATCTTTTGACAATCCTTCCACTCCCGTCCTTGCACGCTACACCGCTACAACAAAGATAACGGGGAGAAGACCCTGTTGAAGGTGAGCCACGTAAATAAGACCGCCCACAAAACGGCGCATCCAGAAGCGACTGTCAGAAAGCAGCTTGAAGATGATCTGTAAAACATAATCTATGCAACATTTTTTAATGCGCCCTATAATCAGATGCCCTTTATATATGAAAAAAAGATAAAAAATAGACCATTCATTGGCAGTGCGCATTATAATCCGGTGCGCCCTAGGGTCTGTAAAGTACGGTACATATAATGAAAATGATTCACCTCATCTCTTGATCTGCATTTGTCAAACTTAGACTATGAAGTGGTTTGTTTTTTCCGAGGCAAAGGAAAGTTGGCGCGAGCAAGGCTGGCACGTAAGTACATATTTTATTTATTACACTAACAAACTACAAAAAAGGAGGCAAACAAAAGGCGCGCACAATGGCGGTATGAAAACAAAACTTGCACGAAGGTAAAACTATGGAAAAAAAAAAAACTAAACTCAAAAACTGTGACATAAAAGAACCAAAAAACTTACATGGCATGGGCAGGAGGGAAACTATGGATAGTGTGATTAGAAGGCATGGCATGGCATGTAGGGAGTAGAGGTAAAGTCGCCAGGCTGACCACCTGGCAACTACAGGTTTGAATAATGGACATGGTTAGTGCAAACAGGTGTGAGACTTGAGGACAGGGGCGTGACATGAGGACAGGGTGAAAACTAATGAGTTGCTATGCTAGCAAAACAAACCAGGAAGTGCGAAAACAGGAACAAAATCGAACATGACCAAAACAAAACATGATCCCAAAGACCTCACAGCATCTAATTACTAGAAAAAAATGAGGTACTTTAAAAGGGAACATTATCACAATTTCAAAAGGGTTAAAAACAATAAAAATCAGTTCCCAGTGGCTTGTTGTTTTTTTTAATTTTTTTTCAAAGTTTTACCGGTCCCCGAATATCCCTAAAAAAAGCTTTAAAGTGCTTGATTTTCGCTATTTGCGATGCGACTATCCATTTCCCTGTGACGTCATACAGTGCTGCCAATGTAAACAAACAACGGCGATATCACAGCAAGATTTAGCGACATTAGCTTGGATTCAGACTCAGATTTCAGCGATTTAACAGATTACGCATGTATTGAAACGGATGGTTGGAGTATGAAATTATTGAAAGGAACTGAAGCTACTGAGCGAATAGCTATTGACGCTATTCATAGCCATAGCATGGCCGAATAGCTGCGGTAGCATCGCCGGTAAAATGTGCGGACCAAACGATCAGGACTTTAGCATCTTGTGACACTGGAGCAACTTAAGTCCTTCGATTGGTAAGTGTTTGTTTCGCATTAAATGTGAGTGGAAGGAAACATAATATAGTTGCACATGCATCTGCAGGTTATCCATAGATCTCTGTGCTATGTGTGCTTTAGCACCGCCGGTAAATAGCATGTCAGCATCGATTAGCGTAGCATGTTAGCATCGATTAGCTGGCAGTCAACTTTAACAAAACTCACCTTTGTGATTTCGGTGACTATCGTTGCAAATGCATCTGCAGGTTATCCATACATCTCTGTGCCATGTCTGCTTTAGCACCGCCGGTAAATAGCATGTTAGCGTAGATTAGCGTAGCATGTTAGCATCGATTAGCTGGCAGTCACGCCGCGACCAAATATGTCTGATTAGCACATAAGTCAACATCAACAAAACTCACCTTTGTGATTTCGTTGACTTTATCGTTGCAAATGCATCTGCAGGTTATCCATACATCTCTGTGCCATGTCTGCTCTAGCACCGCCGGTAAATAGCATGTTAGCATCGATTAGCATAGCATGTTAGGATCGATTAGCTGGCAGTCAATTTTAACAAAACTCCCCTTTGTGAATTCGTTGACTATCGTTGCAAATGCATCTGCAGGTTATCCATACATCTCTGTGCCATGTCTGCTTTAGCACCGCCGGTAAATAGCATGTTAGCGTCAATTAGCGTAGTATATTAGCGTCAATTAGCGTAGCATGTTAGCATCGATTAGCTGGCAGTCACGCCGCAACCAAATATGTCTGATTAGCACATAAGTCAACATCAACTAAAATCACCTTTGTGATTTCGTTGACTTCATTGTTGCAAATGCATCTGCAGGTTATCCATACATCTCTGTGCCATGTCTGTCATCGCCGGTAAAATGTGGAGCCACTTTGGTACATTCAATGGGGGTCTGGCGGCAGACACTTTCGCATCTTCGGGCCGGTGGTGCAACTTGAATCCCTCCCTGTTAGTGTTGTTACACCCTCCGACAACACACAAACGAGGCATGATGTCTCCAAGGTTCCAAAAAATAGTCGAAAAAACGGAAAATAACAGACCTGAGACCCGGTGTTTGTAATGTGTTGAAAATGAAAATGGCGGCTGTATTACCTCGGAGACGTCACGTTCTGACATCATCGCAAAAAGAGCGATAAACAGAAAGGCGTTTAACTCGCCAAAATTCACCCATTTAGAGTTCGGAAATCGGTTACAAAAATATATGATCTTTTTTCTGCACTATCAAGGTATATATTGACGCTTACATAGGTCTGGTGATAATGTTCTCCTTTAAAGTCCTGGAACTATTAGTTCCTCAGTAGGTTCCAGTTCAGAGTAGTATATACAAATCAGGCGCAATAGTATTGTATATTTCCACATGTAAATAAACAGATCAAAATAAAGTAAACATGGCAAATAAAACACAAACAAATAAGATTCACAACAAAAAGTCAGGCTTTTGTCCACAGTTTCCAACAGTTAAAATTTGTCATCCCCTCAGTAAATTATGACTTCATTAGATTCAGAACTTTCCTTATGGCCCACTTCCGCTATAAATAACAATACACAAATAATACAGGTTTGTGTTTATCTGAGGGTGACAACACGATCGCATCAGATTTAGCATTCGCTTGTTCTCGTTTCGATTCCCTCAGTTAGAGGCTAATAACTACAGGAATGGTGTGTCATTGACTTTGATTGATTGATTGATACTTTTATTAGTAGATTGCACAGTTCAGTACATATTCCGTACAATTGACCACTAAATTGTAACACCCGAATAAGTTTTTCAACTTGTTTAAGTCAGGGTCCAAGTTAATCAATTCATGGTATTTGACTGCTGCTCCAACATGTACAATAACAAAGTAAATAGTGAATATTTGATGCCGTTTAGTTCAGTCGAGTTCATTTTTTTCATTTCATTCATAAACATTCAAACACAGGAATGCAATTAAATAAATCAATCAACATAGCATTAAAGTCAAATATGAATGAAAAGGAGTGTACCTTCGTTCTACTCATTTACTGCCTTCTCAATTTCATATTTATCCTCAATAAACCAGGTCACCGAGTCCCAGTGAGCAGATGAAGTTGTCGCTTCAAAGTCCAACTGAATACTTTATTATTCTCTGTGCATATGTTTAAAATAGTTTGTGTAACGCCGGTTCGGCATCGTGGTACCGGGTTCGATTCCCTCGCGGATGCGTCAAACGAAGAACACAACAAAAGGTAGGATCTAACAAATGTATTAACAAAAGGTGAGCTCTGAACAAAAACACTGGAGCTAATAAAAAGGGAAACAAAAGACGCTAGCGTGAAAGCTAGGAAATTTAAAAGAACTAAGACTTGGCACGAAGGCATAAAAAGTAAAAACAAAGATGATTAGCATGTGAGCTAAAGATGACTAGGTGGCTGAGCTAATGAGCTAGCGAGAAAAGCATACCTGACGTTACGTTGCGTGAAAACAAACTAGAGTCCCAGAAGGACTGGCTGGCTTATAAAGGGAAGGTGATTAACAGAGAACGGGTGTGCAGGAACCGGGAATAAGTAACCATGGTGATGGACTAAATGGGAAATAAACGGATCAAACGGAGAATGAGAACAAAGATGGAAAAATAAACAATAATATGTGAAGATCCGAGTCACGGATCTTAACAGTTTGACCACTTCTCATAGCTTCATTTATTGAAATGACTTGTGTGAAAAAAAAAAATGTAAACAGCATTAAACTGCAAACTATTTTAAAAACTGAGTACCATATTTTTCAGACTATAAATCGCAGTTTTTTTCATAGTTTCGTAGGAGCGACTTATTTGTGAAATTATTAACACATTACTGTAAAATATCAGATAATATTATTTAGCTCATTCACTTAAGAGACTAGACGTATACGATTTCATGGGATTTATCGATTAGGAGTGACAGATTGTTTGGTAAACGTATAGCATGTTCAATATGTTACGTTAACATAGCAGGCACCTTCTCAGTTGGTTATTTATGCGTCATATAACGTACACTTATTCAGCCTGTTGTTCACTATTCTTTATTTATTTTAAATTGCCTTTTAAATGTCTTTGCTGTCGTCCAGCATTCTGTTTTTGTTTACTTTACAGCCAGTTCAGTTTTAGTTTCGTTTTGCATAGCCATCCCTAAGCAGACGGATGTGCGCACTGGAGTATAAGTCGCACTCTCCTATGCGTAGACAAAAAGAAAAGAAAACACAACAGTAAAGTGCAACGTGAATATGTCTACCTACTAAAGTGACAATATATATAGTTCCTGTTGTGTGTGCAATTTTGCTGAGTAATTTTTTCTGTGGGTCATGGGGTTTAGAGTTCAGGTTGTTCCGGGGAGGGGGATTTCAAAGTCCTGACAGCCTGTTGGATCGGGCTGAGGAATGAATGTGCCTGGGCTCAAAAAAGGTTAAAAAAATAACCACTGCGCTAAAGTATCAACAGCGTGTAGAAATGTCCGTACAACTGCCATGAAGTTACCGCCAGGAAGCGCACGTTTAATACATTTCAACTTAAAAAATGGACGTACGGCAGGTGTTAGTGCGTACGCAATCTGTGTACTTAAGGCCTCTGAGCTGTCAGTTTTTAATACTGTAAATTCTACAGATTTGTAAGTAATAAAATATGTAATAAATAAGGGACAAGCCTGCTCAGTGGCCTTGTGGTTAGAGTTTCAACCTGATATCGGTATGTCATGAGTTCAAACCCCGGCCGAGTCATACCAAAGACAATAAAAATGTGACCCATTGACTTCCTGCTTGGCACTCAGCATCAAGGGTTGGAATTGGGGGTTAAATCAATCAATCAATCAATCATCCATCCATCCATCCATTTTCTACCGCTTATTCCCTTTCGGGGTCGCGGGGGGCGCTGGTGCCTATCTCAGCTACAATCGGGCGGAAGGCAGGGTACACCCTGGACAAGTCGCCACCTCATCGCAGGGCCAACACAGATAGACAGACAACATTCACACTCACATTCACACACTAGGGCCAATTTAGTGTTGCCAATCAACCTATCCCCAGGTGCATGTCTTTGGAAGTGGGAGGAAGCCGGAGTACCCGGAGGGAACCCACGCATTCACGGGGAGAACATGCAAACTCCACACAGAAAGATCCCAAGCCTGGATTTGAACCCAGGACTGCAGGAACTTCGTATTGTGAGGCAGACGCACTAACCCCTCTGCCACCGTGAAGCCCCATCAATCAATCAATCAATGTTTATTTATATAGCCCCAAATCACAAATGTCTCAAAGGACTGCACAAATCATTAAGACTACAACATCCTCGGAAGAACCCACAAAAGGGCAAGGAAAACTCACACCCAGTGGGCAGGGAGAATTCACACCCAGTGGGACGCCAGTGACAATGCTGACTATGAGAAACCTTGGAGAGGACCTCAGATGTGGGCAACACCCCCCCCTCTAGGGGACCGAAAGCAATGGATGTCGAGCGGGTCTAACATGATACTGTGAAAGTTCAATCCATAGTGGCTCCAACACAGCCGCGAGAGTTCAGTTCAAGTGGATCCAAGACAGCAGCGAGAGTCCCGTCCACAGGAGACCATCTCAAGCGGAGGCGGATCAGCAGCGTAGAGATGTCCCCAACCGATACACAGGCGAGCGGTCCATCCTGGGTCTCGACTCTGGAGAGCCAGTACTTCATCCATGGTCATCGGACCGGACCCCCTCCACAAGGGAGGGGGGGACATAGGAGAAAGAAAAGAAGCGGCAGATCAACTGGTCTAAAAAGGAGGTCTATTTAAAGGCTAGAGTATACAGATGAGTTTTAAGGTGAGACTTAAATGCTTCTACTGAGGTAGCATCTCGAACTGCTACCGGGAGGGCATTCCAGAGTACTGGAGCCCGAACGGAAAACGCTCTATAGCCCGCAGACTTGTTTTGGGCTCTAGGAATCACTAATAAGCCGGAGTCACCAAAATGATTCCCGAGCGCGGCCACCGCTGCTGCTCACTGCTCCCCTCACCTCCCAGGGGCTGGATCAAGGGGATGGGTCAAATGCAGAGGGTCATTTCACCACAGCTAGTGTGGGTGTGTGACTATCAGTGGTACTTTAACTTTAAAAAGCGGTAGATAATGGATGGATGGATTCAGTTACAAGCGGGTGTCAGAGGGCAGCCCTAAGTGCCGTGTGGCCCTCAATTGAAAATGAGTTCGACACCCCTGCTCTAATGAAAGCTGAAATTTCGAAACGCCCCAGCTAGGTTCTACCAATCAGTGTTTGACAGCACAGCCCGTCCCTCAGATGTTCCTTCGAGGACATTTTTAAAGACTAGGATGTAAATGTTTTATTTTTTTCATTTTGAAAGTTCCTGTAAATGTTCCTGCAGTGGAAAAAGGCCTAAAATGTACGAGTGTCATGTATGTTCAGTGCTCCAAATCTCCACAATTTTAAGTTATGTTGTTATCAAACATATAAATATTGAAATAGTGGAACTCAACCCTTGTGTGGTGTTCGGGTCTGTGGAACCCGTTTAAATTTTTTTATTAAAAGAAAAATGATACTATTAATTGATTTTTCAAACTGACACGCACTGACTTTGGCTCATTTTCCGTGAAGAACATATATCAGAAAACATGTTTAATGACCACAGACCACACACCCCCCCTACACTTTTCTACTATATATACAGTTGTGTTCAAAATTATTCAACCCCCACACAATTTTGGTGTTTTAGCAATTTATTAATTTATTCCGTATTTTGTTTATAGTCATATCAAATAAAGATGTGTCAAATAGACGAATGCAACTTAAATTGTAACACTGTATTTGACAAAATACCAAAAAAGGACATTTTTCTTAATATCTCATTGACAAAATGATTCAACCCCCTAGTTCCATGCATCTTTAGTACTTAGTAGAACACCCTTTGGCAGTAATGACATCCTTCAAAGGTGATACATAAGCGGACACAAGCTTCTTGCAAACATCTACAAGTATTTTAGCCCATTCCTCTTGGGCAAAGGCCTCCAGGTCATTCATATTCTTGGGCTTGTGTGCTGCAACTGCCTTCTTCAAGTCCCACCACAGGTTTTCTTTAGGACTTAGGTCTGGCGACTGTGAAGGCCACTCCAGAGTCTTCCAGCCCTTCTTCTGCAACCACTCTGATGTTGACTGGAGGTATGCTTGGGATCCTTGTCCTGTTGGAAGGTCCAACGTCTCCCAAGCCTCAGCTTCGTCACTGACTTCATGACATTTGCAACTAATATATCCTGCTAGGAAATAGAATTCATAATGCCTTGAACGCGCTGGAGATTCCCTGTACCTGAGGCAGAGAAACAGCCCCAGAGCATGATTGACCCCCCTACCATGCTGAACAGTAGGCGTGGTGTTCTTCTCTTTGTAAGCTTCAGTTTTTCTCCTCCAGACATAACGTTGATTCATAGGCCCAAAGAGTTCCAGTTTTGTCTCATCACTCCATAGAACAGTTTCCCAAAACCTTTGGGGTTTGTCCAGATGATTTTTGGCATACTGGAGTCTATTTTCCTTGTGCCTGGTAGTCAGAAGTGGGGTGTGCCTGGGAGTTCTGGCATGGAGACTTTCATCTCGTATGCACGCCTTATTGTCTGGGACGAAACCTGCGTTCCCCCCCTCTGCAATGTCCTGTTGTAGTTCCTCAGCTGTTACCCGGGGGTTTTTCACCACTGTACGCACACAGCATCCTCTTTCTACCACGCCCAGGTAGTGTTTCCACTGTGCCTTTAGCTTTAAACTTGCGAATTATGCTCCCAACTGTGTCTCTAGGAATGTGTAATGTCTTTGTTATTTTCTTATATCCATATCCTTTCTTATGAAGAGAAATTACCTCCTCTCTTGACTTCTTTGACCACTCCCTGGACTTCACCATGTTGCAAATACACCATTGACCATCTACAAGAAGCTGAGCGCCACAGTCTTTTTCAATCCGTTTAATTGTTGCTTATTATGGTTCTAATCACATCTACAGGTGTTTTCAACACCTGATTGAAAATACCTTATTCAAATTCTGTTCTTTAGAGTTATGATCTTCATGGGGTTGAATAATTTTGTCAATGAGATATTAAGAAAAATATCCTTTTTTTGGTATTTTGTAAAATACAGTGTTACAATTTAAGGTGCATTTGTCTATTTGACACATCGTTATTTGATATGACTATAAACAAAATATCAAACTATCAAAATGTGTGGGGGTTGAATAATTTTGATCACAACTATAAGATGTCCGGGTCAACTGGATCCGGGGCTAATAGAAGTGTGGAAATGTATGTTTTGTGTACCACACACACACACACACACACACACACACACACACATAGCAGGCCTAGACAGGAGGAGGACAGAGTGTAGGTACACATAACATCAGAGGGTCAAATGTGCGAGAAAATGAGAGCAGACAGTGTTGACAAACAATGTTGCAACCCTGTGTGGGAACCGCAGGTGCAGAAACACGAAAGAAGAATCCCTGTGGGATGCAGAAACTGGCAGAGAAATTTTCCGTGCAACGTTCATATCGTTGTTACTCAGCCAGCGTTTGTGGGTCTGATGGACCTGTTGCATTTTGTGGCGTTTAATGCCTCACAATAAAACACTTTTATGTTAAAATACTGAAAAGTTGTTTATTGGAATAAGATAAACATCTTCTTGTTTATTGGGCTAAGATAAAAATCTGTTCAGTATTTTAACATAAAAGTGTTTGATTGTAAGGCATTAAAAGCCTCAAAATGCAACGGGTCCATCAGACCCACAAACATTGGTTGATTAACAATATGAACATTAAACAAGAGTTAAAAGGTCGACCACTTTCTGTTAGGAAATGCTGGTCGAACTTCATTTTAAAAAAACATAATATCTCCATAGTAATGATACCAATCCGTTATAAAATATGTATTACCTGAGGTTTAGGTCACTGAGGCATAACATATTATACCGAGCAGCCTAGACAGAGATTAGTGTTTATCCTATCACTGGCTTTCTGCCTTAATTGCATTGGATACTGATTCAGCTTGGAGCTGGGTTACCTAATTCACTCCATACTAATTTTCACTCACGCTATTTTGTAAACTTATTGGGGTGTTACCATTTAGTGGTCAATTGTACGGAATATGTACTGAACTGTGCAATCTACTAATACAAGTATCAATCAATCAATCAATCAATTCTTTTTCTGTCGACATTGTTGTAGTTTTCCTCTTAGCCATCACTGGTAGCCTTTTGTGAAAGCAAATGATGCCTGTGGAGTTCATCTTTTTTATTTTATTTACTAAGGTCACGTCTTGCTCGATATATTGAGGTTTTGGGTGACATTAGGGATGATTACACTTTGTGACATTTTTTTGGTGTATGTTCAAGTCCCCGTAAACTTAGAGTTAAAGGGGAACATTATCACAATTTCATGAGGGTTAAAACCAATAAAAATCAGTTCCCAGTGGCGTATTTTATTTTTCAAATTTTTTTTCTAAATTTTACCCGTCCCGGAATATCCCTAAAAAAAGCTTTAAAGTGCTTGATTTTCGCTATTTGCGATGCGACTATCCATTTCCCTGTGACGTCATACAGTGCTGCCAATGTAAACAAACAACGGCGATATCACAGCAAGATTTAGCGACATTAGCTTGAATTCAGACTCAGATTTCAGCGATTTAACAGATTACGCATGTATTGAAACGGATGGTTGGAGTATGAAATTATTGAAAAGAACTGAAGCTACTGAGCGAATAGCTATTGACGCTATTCATAGCCATAGCATGGCCGAATAGCTGCGGTAGCATCGCCGGTAAAATGTGCGGACCAAACGATCAGGACTTTAGCATCTTGTGACACTGGAGCAACTTAAATCCTTCGATTGGTAAGTGTTTGTTTCGCATTAAATGTCCATTTCCTTGTGACGTCACATAGCGATTCCAATACAAACAATGGCGAATAGCACAGCAAGATATAGCGACATTAGCTCGGATTCAGTTTCGGATTTCAGCAGCTTAAGCGATTCAACAGATTACGCATGTATTGAAACGGATGGTTGGAGTATGGAGGCAGATAGCGAAAACGAAATTGAAGAAGAAACTGAGGCTATTGAGCGAAAAGCTATTGACGCTATTCGGCCATCCATGTGCGTTAGCATTGCCGGTAAAATGTGCGGACCACCCGATCAGAACATTCGCATTGACACTGGATCAACTTAAATCAGTCGATTGGTAAGTGTTTGTTTCGCATTAAATGTGGGTGGAAGGAAACGCTGAATATGAATATAGTTTCCAATGTACATACAGGTAGCCTAAATAGCATGTTAGCATCGACTAACTGGCAGTCATGCCGCGACCAAATATGTCTGATTAGCACATAAGTCAACAACATCAACAAAACTCACCTTTGTGATCTCGTTGACTTTATCGTTGGGAATGCATCTGCTTTGAGTGTCGCAGGATATATAGACATTCTTGTCATCTCTGTGCCATCTCTGTCGTAGCATCGCCGGTAAAAACCAAATGAGGGACTTTCGCATCTCTTGACACTGGAGTACCTTAATTCCGTCGATTGCTAAGTGTTTGTTTGGCATTAAATGTGGATGGAGGGAAAGGCTGGATGTAAATATAGCTACAAATGAGGCATAATGCTGCAATATGTACACACAGCTAGCCTAAATAGCATGTTAGCATCGATTAGCATGCCGTGCTAATCGATGCACATTCTACTTAAATCCGTCCCTGATCGTGTTGTTACACCCTCCGACAACACACCGACGAGGCACGATGTCTCCAAGGTACCGGCAAACAATCGAAAAAACGGAAAATAACAGAGCTGATTTGACTCGATGTGGTAGGGAAAAATGGCGTTGATGACCGATGTGACGTCACGTTCTGTTGTCGTCGCTCACAGAGCGATAAACAGAAATGCGTTTAATTAGCCAAAATTCACCGATTTAGAGTTCGGAAATCGGTTAAAAAAACATATGGTCTTTTTTCTGCAACATCAAGGTATATATTGACGCTTACATAGGTCTGGTGATAATGTTCCCCTTTAAGATTCAATTCACCTCTGTACTTACTAACATAGGTAAACACCAAACCTCATAAAAACAGAGTGATACAACAAGTATAACAATTAAACTGGAGTCTGTCTTCAGAATAATTTGGAATATTGAATGATAGAATTGAATGTGATCCCTGGTATAAATATTTAATTTGTTATCATTTGTTATCCTTGGGAAAAGTACATTATTTAAATGATGAAAAAAAGATAGGTCTTGTTAAAGAGCAATTTTTTACCAAACATTGGCTCTACTTTCCAATCTGCACACACAAAAATATTTAAATTGTTCGATAAAAATAATGATATAAAATATATATATATATATATATGTATATATATATATATATATATATATATATATATATATATATACATGTATACCGTATTTTTCGGAGTTTAAGTCACACCTGCCGAAAATGCATAATAAAGAAGGAAAAAAAACATATATAAGTCGCACTGGAGTATAAGTCGCACTGGAGTATAAGTCGCATTTTTGGGGGAAATTTATTTGATAACACCCAACACCAAGAATAGACATTTAAAAGGCAATTTAAAATAAATAAAGAATAGTGAACAACAGGCTGAATAAGTGTACGTTATATGAGGCATAAATAACCAACTGCTATGTTAACCTAACATATTATGGTAAGAGTCATTCAAATAACTATAACATATAGAACATGCTATACGTTTACCAAACAATCTCTCACTCCTAATTGCTAAATCCCATGAAATCTTAAACCTCTAGTCTCTTACGTGAATATGCGAAATAATATTTGATATTTTCCGGTAATGTGTTAATACTTTCACACATAAGTCGCTCCCGAGTATAAGTCGCACCCAAGGCCACACTATGAAAAAAACTGCAAATTATAGTCCGAAAAATACGGTGTATACGTTAGGTCAGGAAGAAAAACACAGAGGCTATTTCATCCCTACAAGCCTGTTTCGCAGGTTTCCCTGCTCTTCAGGGGACCCCCTGAGCAGGGAAACCTGCAAAACAGGCTTGTGGGGATGAATATAGGGCGGAATATACGTTAGGTCAGGAAAAAACAAAACACAGAGGCTATTTCATCCCTACAAGCCTGTTTCGCAGCTTTCCCTGCTCTTCAGGGGACCCCCTGAGCAGGGAAACCTGCAGAACAGGCTTGTAGGGATGAGATAGCCTCTGTGTTTTTTTTTTTTCCTGACCTAATGTATATTCCGCCCTATCCCGGTATTGAGCACTGTATAACGCAGACCTGGGCAAATTAAGGCTTATATTAAATTAAGCTTTTCAATCCGGCCAGCTGGACATTCACACATTTTTTTAAAGATCTTTAAGATGGAAAGTGTAGCTGCGATTGTGATGTTTTCAAATGACCATAAGTCTTGAACTATACAACATATTTCAATGGTTGGAATCTGCGCTTTTGCATGATATTTTAGTGACTAGTGTTGTTCTGATACCAATATTTTTTGATACTTGTTGGTACTTTGATGCTTTTCTAAGTAAAGGGAACCAGAAAAAATTGCATTATTGGCTTTATTTTAACAACAAATCTTAGTGTGGTACTTTTCAGAGGCGGTATGGTACCGAATATGATTAATTAGTATCGCGGTATACCGTACAACCCTAATAGTTACTATGGTATTTTACATCACAGCAGGTCAGATGAGGCACCAAGCAGTGTGGGTGGGGGGCGTTTCCACAGAATGTTTTTAGAGAGGCCAGACGTGGAAGGAGATTTTTACAAGAAAGTTCTAAAACTTAGTGATATATCACATATGTCATATTGTAGATGTTTTTTTTTCCCTTCATGTTCATATTTCGCTGTGTTTGTTGCATTTGGCTTGATTGTAAAATATGTAGATTGAGAGGGGGTGTGATGTTTATTCGTTCTCAATATTCACAGTTTTATCGTTCGTAGAAAAAAAAAATCCATTCCGTTTTTAAGGCGGTCTGTCATGACATTTTTTTAGCATTCAATTAGACTTTATTGTGAGGTTTTGTATTAGTTTTCCTAAAAATAGATATACCGTCTCCCAGACACATTTGTATCTCTATATTTGGCCCCCGAGTCAAAATAAATGCCCAAGCCTGGGATAACGGATAAACCACGGAAACCTCGACTAAAAAAATAAATATGTATATTTTTGGTAACACTTTAGTATCGGGAACATATTCTAAGTAACAAAGACTTAATTTAGACTTATTTGGACACTAGGGCTGCGATGAGGTGGCGACTTGTCCAGGGTGTAAATGCCTTCCGCCCGAATGTAGCTGAGATTGGCAACAGCGCCCCCCACGACCCCAAAGGGAATAAGCGGTAGAAAATGGATGGATGGATGGACACTAGGGGAACTTATAAGGGTTAGCGTTAGACTTAGACTTAGACTTAGACTTCCTTTTTATTGTCATTCAAATTTGAACTTTACAGTACAAATAAGAACGAAATTTCGTTGCATTAGCTTTTGGTAGTGCAGGATAACAAAAAAAAAAGCAATAAGGTGCAGATATAAATAAATAGATTACTGTACAGATAAATACATTGCACTTTTTCATATGCATCCAGGATTATGGATGTATGTTATATTGTCTTTTTTTTTTTTATTCCAGCGAGTTAATCCATTTTGGGGGAAGTTGGGGGTATGATTTAACTAAGATGCGTTCAAGAGTCTTTCGGTATGAGGGAAGAAGCTGTTACAGAACCTGGAGGTTCTGCCACGGAGACTGCGGAACCTCTTCCTAGAGTCCAGCAGTGGTGGGGGTGGGAGGAGTCTTTGCAGATTTTCTGAGCCCTGGTCAGGCAGCGGCTTTTTGCGATCTCCTTGATAGGAGGAAGAGTAGTCCTGATGATCTTTTCAGCAAGCTCTCTATAGTCCAGGGGTCGGGAACCTTTTTGGCTGAGAGAGCCATACAAGCCAAATATTTTTAAAAGTATTTCCGTGAGAGCCATAAAATATATTTTTTAAAGACTGAATACAACTAAATGCGTGAATTTTTAGGAAAGACCAACATTTATAGAGTATAATAAGTCTCTTATTCTTTTTAACATTGTTATTCTGAGGCTAACCAACTAAAAAAATAAACTACTTCTTACCATTAATGCGACTTCTTGAACAGGTGCGGTAGAAACCGGATGGATGGATGAAAATGTATGAGAATGTTTTATGTTTTGAACGTTATTTTTAACATTGTGATTACCAGCGGAATTAATTATTACTTATCGTGTTAAGCAATGTCAGCTAAAATTCATCTGAGAGCCAAGTGCAGTCATCAAAAGAGCCACATCCGGCTCTAGAGCCATAGGTTCCCTACCCCTGCTATAGTGCCTCTGTAGAATGTGGTGAGAATGGGGGGAGGGAGCTGTGCTCTTTTCGTCCGACGCAAAAAGTGCATGTGCTGTTGAGCTCTTTTTACAACAGCTCCGGTGTGTAGGGACCAGGTTATATTGTCAGTGATCTGCACCCCCAGGTTAGGGATACTTATAAGCAATAATTCTGAGGTTATTGAAGGAAGACTCTTAGTTAATGGCTTACTGGTTGTATAATAAGCCTATGCAGAATAAGGCATTAATAAGTACTTAATAATGTCTAATTAAGAGCCAATATGTTACTAAATTGCATGTTAATGAGCAACTAATTAATGGTGAATAAAGTCTTACCATATTTGTTGTCTCTTTAAAACATTACAAGGATACATATATATTTTTTTAATTTATTTGGTTTTTTTCCCTTGGCCTCAGTCTGCACCTCCTCTCCAGGGCCCAAGCAAAGACCGATTTTTTAAATTTTATTTTAATCTTCTATTTTTTTCTCCCCCCCTTTGTTTACCTTTATCTCATCTTTTTTGTAAGGGGCGCTGGAAGCCGGCAGACCCGTCAGCGATCCTGTTCTGTCTCCCTGTAATGTTTGTCTAAACTTGAATGGGATTGTGCTGAAAATTTTAATTTTCCTGAAGGAACTCTCCTGACGGAATAAATAAAGTACTATCTAATCTAATCTAATGTAAATACACGTTGATGGCCAAGGTAAATGTGAAGCAAATGGTAAAACAACCTTTTAATAGGCGCTTCTGCAGTCTGTCCCTTAGGCTCTCCCTCCGAGCATTTCCGTCTGTTTTCCTCCGTCCGTCTTTTAGAACGACAGTCAACCCCCTGGCATCCCCCAAAGTCTATTCAGATTCAGCCCAGGCCTCCCTGGGGCAACACGGGTGTGTACAGGCCAAGCCGTTATGATTTACACCGCCCCGCAATCAAGCCCCGATTTTCCAGAGGCCATTATTACATTGTAAACAGGACCGAAACCTTCCAGTCACCTACCTGCTGTTCTTAGATAAAAAAAAACGGCCATGAAAATAGAGGAAATGAGGATATAAAAGCATAGCTTCTGTTTACCACGTTGCTCCCACTAATGAAAAGTAAACATGTCTGCCAGTCTGTCAGCGTGTCGGTTGGCTCCAGTTCCATACAGAGGCCCGCTCCTGTGAGAAGGTACACCCAAAACCATCCAACGAGTTAGACACGTGCACATTTTGAATGCATAAACAACGGCTGCTTCCGAGCACAGGCGCACAAACACAGAAGCTTCCCCGCCATTACTGCAGAGCCTGGTTCCACCTGCCTGGGTATTACAATTAATTCCATTGCACGAGCCTGACTGGATCTCGGTCTCGCAATAACCCCCAGCTCATCCCAGGCAGCCTGGATGGGAACTTGGTGATTTGACATGGGGAGCAATTTGCACGCCGTTCCCTCCATGCCATTCTTCCTGATGTGACAGGGATCCTATCCCAGTGACACAGATGTTTACTTGGATGTACTATATTTGAATGCTGATGCAAAACGCCGCCTTCACAGGGGAATCAGACGGAGCCATCGCTGTCAGGGGAGGCAAGTGAGGCAGTGCCTCACCTGCCCCCAGGTGGCTTAACCATGAGATGTTCCAAAACCAAGTAGTACAATAAAATACGTTTTAATATTTCTCTTTTGGTTTATGCTTTCTATGTGATTTTGGCATGGTTCCTGCATATTTTGATCATTTTCATGGTCAAAATCGCGGAAATTCCATGTTTCCTGATCAAAACAATGCAGCGGATGAGAAATGAGGCATACACAGGCAGTGCCTCCATGGCTACACACATTGTGTCACGCCCATGAGATCATGTTTGGTTTTGTTTTTTGGACAATCGGTTCTTATGTTTGCACTTCCTTGTTTGTTTTATCACCATAGCAACTCATAAGTTTCACCTCATGTCACGCCCCTGTCCTCAGCCCTCACACCTGTTGTTAATTATCATAGCTATTATTTAAGCCACAGTTACCAGGGAGTCGGCCTGGCAACTTTCCACATTCCTCAAACTGCCTTCATGCCATGCCACTGCTGTATGATCATTCTGTCCATGTCACAGTACGTTTTTGTTATTCATGCCACAGTGCAAGTGTTTCATGTTTATAGTTTGTAGCCTTTATGCTAGTCTTTTTTTAATTTTCATTAATCACGTTAGTTCTCCGCCATTGTGCGTGCCATTTGTTTGCCTTTTTTTAGTTATAGTATGTAGTCACATTCATGTTTGGCTCGTGCCAGTTTCCCCTTGCGTCGGAGAAACAATCCAAGTCCAAGTCCATGCCTGACACATTGTGTATTGGGCATGCGTGCGAGGGGGAGCATGCTTTTTGCCACGTGGAAAAGGCAGGTCTTGAGGCAGCAAGTACCTCTGCCTCAAGGTCGGGGGTGATATATTGTCAACTTGCAGTTCAATGCCTCAGCAGTACTCTGATTTCTGAGCTTGGCCACTGCTGCTGCTCACTGCTCCCCTCACCTCCCAGGGGGTAGAACAAGGGAATGGGTCAAACGCAGGGAATAATTTCACAACACCTAGTGTGTGTGTGACTATCAGTGGTACTTTAACTTTAGTAGGGTGAGTACATAATGTCCTAAATGGCTGACTGAATGGTTGTGTGAGTATGTTTGATTTGACGTGAACAACTTCATTGGTTCACCGTGACCCGTTCTGCAATTCAATTGGTCTGATGTGACGAGGCTAAATTTGTTGGCGGGAAGACTGTGAACCCGGAAAAAATCCATAAATTAGCCGCATCATTGCATAAAGTGCGGGGTTAAATTAAGCGTGGAACGTTATGGCCTATCGTCTGAAAATGTGACATTCAGAAAAACAATATCTGCACACACTGATCTTGTTGTGGATGCACACTCACTGTAACTAACGGAGACTGCCTTAGATCAAATTCTGGATACAGTGTCCATCCATCCATCCATTTCTACCACTTGTCCCTTTTGAGGTCACGGGGGGCGCTGAACGGACTCCACACAGAAAGACCCAGAGCCCGGGGATGGAACCCAATACCTTCATATTGTGAGGCACATGCACTGACCCCTGTCACAACGTGCTACCCTGAATACAATGTCAAATATTAAAACTACACATTTAGTTAAAATTGGGGGTACAGGCAGGAACCCTGGCATTTTATGCACAATTTTTTTTTTTACTGTTCAGTGTGAAGGGGCGGTCATTTTGACATTGGATTTTGGATGTGAAATGTTGAGAATTGATTGAGGAGGTGAGCCCAAGAGGCAACGTTGAATTACAAAAACTGAAAAAATGTAATGAGTCCAAAATGTGTAACAGAGAGTGTTTGGGCAGAAGTGCACACCATGAATACAAAAACAGGTTGCTCAGTGGTCGGCAGGGAAAAGGGCCAGGGCGCACTGAGCACAGCATTAAGTCCAACACAGAATCCTGTTTGCCTCAGGGAGGCTAGGAAACAAACAGAAAGAGGTGAGGAATTACAGGAATAAGAAGAGACAACATACCTGGACTGATGAAGTGAAGTAGGCGCATGCACGTAGGAGGTTCAAGAGACAATAACTGGCAAGACCAAGCTGTCAGTGACGAGCTTAAATACTCCTTGGTGAAATTGGTTGCAGGTGTGCCTAGTGTTCGGCCCTCGCTGGGGACTGATTAGCTGAAGGAAACAGACATCACGTTAAAAAGGAGAAGGCAGGGAATATGATAAGACACAGCAGTGAAACTTCTCTTCTTCGTATTAGGGCTGTACTAATAAAGTACTGCGGTACTAATGAACTAAAAAAGTAATATGCCGCTTTTAAAAAATAATACCAACATTTTTTTTCATGTGCATAATGGTGCGTGTTGGTGATTTTGCTGATAATATGAGCCAGGGCGTATGTGAATCAACACACACACACGCAGAGCACTTACAAGCGGAAACAGTGTGAAGACAGACGAGGGAAAATGAACGTATTTTGGCTTTAAAACTAACGATAAAGGTGAAGCTCGACACTCAAGCGCCGCTATTCGACGACTACATGCTTCACTACTCACCGTAGGAGGATACAGTAGCTAACCGATAACAGCAAGCTACCGTTCCTGAATGTAAACAAATGGGTGCGTCTATACCAGGGGGTCTCAGACACCCGGCCCTAGGGCCAATTGTGGCCCACGAGACGTTATTTTGCGGCCCCCATGTTAATATGAATGTCTAATGTTAGTGCGGCCCGCGAGTTTTATATGAATGGCGCTTGACAGCATTGTGTTATTTGGCTCCAAAATGGCTCTTTCAACGTTCTGGGTTGCCTACCCCTGCAGTAGTGGAAAAGCGGCAAATGAGTGGAAATGACAGAGTTGTTGCCATGGAGACGAGGGTTTTCTTACGTGCCCGGCTGCAGTCAGACCGCGACTCCTGTCCGTCAGTAATAACAGTCCCCGATAACCTTGACCAATTCAAACCGTTATTTGTAGGGATGTCCGATAATATCGGACTGCCAATATATGCTTTAGAATGTAATATCGTAAATTATCGGTGTCAGTTTCAAAAAGTAAAATTGATGACTTTTTCAAAACGCCGCTGTACGGAGTGGTACACGGACGTCGGGAGAAGTACAGAGCGCCAATAAACCTTAAAGGCACTGCCTTTGCGTGCCGGCCTAATCACATATCTATGGCTTTTCACACACACAAGTGAATGCAAGGCACACTTGATCAACAGCTATACAGGTCACACTGAGGGTGGTTGTATAAACAACGTTAACACTGTTACAAATATGCGCCACACTGTGAACCCACACCAAACAAGAATGACAAACACAATTCGGGAAAACATCCGCACCGTAACACAACATAAACACGACAGAACAAATACTCAGAACCACTTGCAGCACTAACTCTTCCGGGACGCTACAATATTTTCATTTCTTGCGGCCCAGACTCTGCATCCAGTGGCCCCCTGGTGATTTGAGTTTGAGACCCCTGGTCTATACAGTCAATACTGCACGGATTACATTGATATTTTTTAATATCGCACAATGTTTTGTCATTTTTGTTTTTGTTCATTAACTCAAGAAAGACGTTCCTGGACACAGGAGAAATTTAAGTATGACCAATGTATGACACTGTAAGTACTTGGGAATGGGATCATTACTCCAATTTGTGGTGTCAACCAAAACATATGTACTGTAAAGTATCCCAACAAAAGGAGAATAAATGTTTATTCAATTTTAACATAAATGTAGTAAAACAGAGCATTACTAGAAATTACATTTACATTTTCATAATTTTGACTAACTAATGGAATGGGAAACAATGAGGAATGACACAATTTGTTACTGCATACGTCAGCAGCCAAATTAGAAGCCTTCATACCCGTTTACTTACCTACTACTAAAAGAGACACTTTCTACAATGTTGACCATCTTATTTGATGCAATTTTATTTTCACTTTTCTAAAATAATTTTTTAGATTTGAAATACATTTTGGAACCGTGACGGTATCGGTACAAAATGTGTATTTGACAAGACTTCAGTTTCAGTTTATTTCGAACATGCATACGACACAATGCGATTCGTCACATTGGTTTCATTACAGCACGTCTTACCTTTTTCATACCGTAGCAATGTTATCCAATGTCCGTGTTCTCTGACCGGGATCTTCAGCTCTCACTGGATCGGTTTGCAGCCGAGTGTGAAGCGACCGGAATGAGAATCAGCACCTCCAAGTCCGAGTCCATGGTTCTCGCCCGGAAAAGGGTGGAATGCCATCTCCGGGTTGAGGAGGAGACCCTGCCCCAAGTGGAGGAGTTCAAGTACCTAGGAGTCTTGTTCACGAGTGGGGGAAGAGTGGATCGTGAGATCGACAGGCGGATCGGTGCGGCGTCTTCAGTAATGCGGACGTTGTACCGATCCGTTGTGGTGAAGAAGGAGCTGAGCCGGAAGGCAAAGCTCTCAATTTACCGGTCGATCTACGTTCCCATCCTCACCTATGGTCATGAGCTTTGGGTCATGACCGAGAGGATAAGATCACGGGTACAAGCGGCCCAAATGAGTTTCCTCCGCAGGGTGGCGGGGCTCTCGCTTAGAGATAGGGTGAGAAGCTCTGCCATCCGGGAGGAACTCAAAGTAAAGCCGCTGCTCCTCCACATGGAGAGGAGCCAGATGAGGTGGTTCGGGCATCTGGTCAGGATGCCACCCGAACGCCTCCCTAGGGAGGTGTTTAGGGCACGTCCAACCGATTGGAGGCCACGGGGAAGACCCAGGACACGTTGGGAAGACTATGTCTCCCGGCTGGCCTGGGAACGCCTCGGGATCCCCCGGGAAGAGCTAGACGAAGTGGCTGGGGAGAGGGAAGTCTGGGTTTCCCTGCTTAGGCTGTTGCCCCCGCGACCCGACCTCAGATAAGCGGAAGATGATGGATGGATGGATGGAGAAAATATTTTAAAAACTTGGTCTTCACTTGTTTAAATAGGTTCATTTATTTTTTTACTTTGCTTCTTATAACTTTCAGTAAGACAATTTTAGAGAAAAAATACAACCTTAAAAATGATTTTAGGATTTTTTAACACATTTTTACCTTTAAATTCCTTCCTCTTCTTTCCTGACAATTTAAATCAATGTTCAATTATTATTTTTATTGTAAAGAATAATAAATACATTTTAATTTAATTCTTCATTTTAGCTTCTGTTTTTTAACAAAGAATATTTGTGAAATATTTCTTCAAACTTATGATTAAAATTCAAACAAAATATTTTGGCAAAATCTAGAAAATCTGTGGAATCAAATTTAAATCTTATTTTAAAGTCTTCTGAATTATTTAAAAAAATTTGCTCTGCAAAATCTAGAAGAAATAATGATTTGTCTTTGTTAGAAATATAACTTGGTCCAATCTGTTATATATTCTAACAAAGTGCAGATTGGATTTTAACCTATTTAAAACATGTCATCAACATTTTAAAATTAATCTTAATCAGGAAAAATGACCAATAATATTCCATAAATTATCTTTTAAATTTTTTCAAAAAGATTTGAATTAGCTAGGTTTTCTCTTCTTTTTTTCGGTTGAATTTTGAATTTTAAATAGTCGAAATTGAAGATAAACTATGTTTCAAAATTAAATTTTAATTTTTTTCGTGTTTTCTCCTTTTTTTAAACCGTTAAATTAAGTGTTTTTTCATCATTTATTCCCTACAAAAAACCTTCAGTAAAAGAAAAAAATGTACAACGGAATAACAGACAGAAATACCCTTTTGAAAAAAAAAAAAAAAAAAAATATATATATATATATATATATATATATATATATATACATAGATTTATTTATCAAAAGTAAATTGAGAAAATTGGTTATTTCTGGCAATTTATTTAAGTGTGTATCAAACTGGTAGCCCTTCGCATTAATCAGTACCCAAGAAGTAGCTCTTGGTTTCAAAAAGGTTGGTGACCCCTGGAAAAGAGTGACTCATCAGTCCAGAGAATGCATCTCCACTGCCCTAGAGTCCAGTGGCGACGAGCTTTACAACCACTGCATCCCACGCTTTGCATTGGATTTGGTGATGAATGGCTTAGATGCAGCTGCTCGGCCATGAAAACCACACTGTTCCTCCTGAATCCGAGGTTCGACTATCCGACGTAGCCTCCTCTCCAGTACACCTGAATAAACCTTACCGGGAAGGCTGAGGAGTGTGATCCCACGATAGTTGGAACACACCCTCCGGTCCCCCTTTTTAAAGAGAGGAACCACCACCCCGGTCTGCCAATCCAGAGGTACCGCCCCCGATGTCCACGCGATGCTGCAAAGTCTTGTCAACCAAGACAGCCCCACAGCATCCAGAGCCTTAAGGAACTCCGGGCGGATCTCGTCCACCCCTGGGGCCTTGCCACCGAGGAGCTTTTTAACTACCTCAGCGACCTCAGCCCCAGAAATAGGAGAGCCCACCACAGATTCCCCAGGCACTGCTTCCTCATAGGAAGACGTGTTGGTGGGATTGAGGAGGTCTTCGAAGTATTCCTTCCACCTATCCACAACATCCGCAGTCGAGGTCAGCAGAACACCATCCGCACCATACACGGTGTTGATAGTGCACTGCTTCCCCTTCCTGAGGCGGCGGACGGTGGTCCAGAATCGCTTCGAAGCCGTCCGGAAGTCGTTTTCCATGGCTTCCCCGAACTCTTCCCATGTCCGAGTTTTTGCCTCCGTGACCGCTGAAGCTGCACACCGCTTGGCCCGTCGGTACCTGTCCACTGCCTCCGGAGTCCTATGAGCCAAAAGGACCCGATAGGACTCCTTCTTCAGCTTGACGGCATCCCTCACCACTGGTGTCCACCAAGGGGTTTTAGGATTGCCGCCCCGACAAGCACCAACAACCTTGCGGCCACAGCACCGATCTGCCGCCTCGACAATAGAGGTGCGGAACATGGTCCACTCGGACTCAATGTCCAGCACCTCCCTCGTGACATGTTCAAAGTTCTTCCGGAGGTGGGAATTGAAACTCTCTCTGACAGGAGACTCTGCCAGACGTTCCCAGCAGACCCTCACAATGCGTTTGGGCCTCCCAGGTCTGTCCGGCATCCTCCCCCACCATCGCAGCCAACTCACCACCAGGTGGTGATCGGTAGAAAGCTCCGCCCCTCTCTTCACCCGAGTGTCCAAAACATGAGGCCGCAAATCCGATGACACAACTACAAAGTCGATCATGGAACTGCGGCCTAGGGTGTCCTGGTGCCAAGTGCACATATGGACACCCTTATGTTTGAACATGGTGTTTGTTATGGACAATCCGTGACGAGCACAAAAGTCCAATAACAAAACACCACTCGGGTTTAGATCCGGGCGACCATTCTTCCCAATCACGCCTCTCCAGGTTTCACTGTCGCTGCCAACGTGAGCGTTGAAGTCTCCCAGTAGGACAAGGGAATCACCCGGGGGAGCACTTTCCAGTACTCCCTCGAGTGTTCCCAAAAAGGGTGGGTATTCTGAACTGCTGTTTGGTGCATAAGCACAAACAACAGTCAGGACCCAAAATATTTTCTTGGATTTTCAAATTCTATTTGAGTTTTGTCTTTCTTAGAATTAAAAATGTCGAGCAAAGCGAGACCAGCTTGCTAATAAATAAATACAATTTAAAAAATATAGGCAGCTCACTGGTAAGTGCTGCTATTTGAGCTATTTTTAGAACAGGCCAGCGGGCGACTCATCTGGTCCTTACGGGCTACCTGGTGACTCCTGCTCTTTTCCATCTGGCAACCTGATGGACCAGTCTGGGTTTGGAGCTCGCCAAGAGAACACTACATTTCGGACTGCATTGTGCCGAGTGTGAAATTTGGTGGAGGAGGAATTATGGTGTGGGGTTGGTTTTTCAGGAGTTGGGCTTGGCTCCTTAGTTCCAGTGAAAGGAACTTTGAATGCTCCATGATACCAAAACATTTTGGACAATTCCATGGGATGGCTTTTATGTGAGAAAAGGCAGGTGGCAAAATACATTTGGCAATATAACGTACCATAGTCAGTAAACAAATATTCAATACATAAATAAGATTTGTCTCAATACACTAGATCTTATGTAAATTAACCCACATGGGTGTGGCCACGTTAAAGGCCTACTGAAAGCCACTACTAGCGACCACACAGTCTGATAGTTTATATATCAATGATGAAATATTAACATTGCAACACATGCCAATACGGCCTTTTTAGTTTACTAAATTACAATTTTAAATTTCCCGCGGAGTTTCTTGTTGAAAATGTCGCCGAATGATGACGCGTGCGCGTGACGTCACGGGCTGTCAGGAAATATTAGCGCAGCACTATTTGCAACTAAAAGTCGTCTCCTTTCATCGCGCAATTACACAGTATTCTGGACATCTGTGTTGCTGAATCTTTTGCAATTTGTTCAATTAATAATGAAGAAGTCAAAGTAGAAAGATGGAGGTGGGAAGCTTTAGCCTTTAGCCACACAAACACACGGTGATTCCTTGTTTAAAATTCCCGGAGGTGAAGCTTTACTATGGATCAGAGCGGTTAAGCGAACATGGATCCCGACCACTTCTCAACCAGCAGGTTTCGGTGAGAAAATTGTGGTAAAATGTCGCCTCTTACCGGAGATCAGCTGAGCTTGCGCCGTCCATGCAGCTGCCGTCGACTTCCCTCAGAGACTAGCGTCAACACACCCCTCCGACTATCAGGTACTATTTAATCTCACTAAAACACCAGCAACACAATAGAAAGATAAGGGATTTCCCAGAGTTATCCTAGTAAATGTGTCTAAAAACATCCTTCGCTATCAATATCATCATCCAATAATCTTTCATCCTCGCTCAAATTAATGGGGAAATTGTCGCTTTCTCCGTCCGAGTAGCTCTTGCTGCTGGAGGCTACCATTATAAACAATGTGAGGACGTAAGGAGCCCTCACTCTTGTGATGTCATCATCTGCGACTTTTGGTAAAGGCAAGGCTTTTTTATTAGCCACCAAAAGTTGCGAACTTCATCGTCTATATTCTCTACTAAATCCTTTCAGCAAAAATATGGCAATATCGCGAAATGATCAAGTATGACACATAGAATGGACCTGCTATCCCCGTTTAAATAAGAAAAATCTCATTTCAGTAGGCCTTTAAACCACCAATCAGGAGTAATTCAAACATATTTCTGTTTTTTAGTCCACATAAGGCAGGGGTGTCAAACTCAAACACAGAGTGGGCCAACATTTTAAACGGAACAAGGTTGAACAAAATAACCTTTTAATAGGGACCCAAACAAGTTTTGCATTAAATATTGAACAAGCAAGGCTTATATAACTTTAGTGACATGCAAAATCCAGTTTCAAATAATATTTAATAATTAAAAAAATATAAATGGCATATCAAACACAATTTAAATAAACATGTTATGCCTTTTTTTCTATTTGCAATCTTCTGAGGTAAATATCACATCTTTTTCCACAGGCTAATAATACATTTGAAAATAAAATAAAAATAATAAATGAACCAAATATTCAAGCTTTGGAGTAGCAAGAGAAAAAGCATGAATAAAACGTTAATTATTGGTCAGTTTGCTGGAAGTTTACCAGAAGAGTTAGTGCTGCAAGGGGTTCTGGGTATTTGTTCTGTTGTGTTACGGCGCGGATGTTCTCCCGAAATGTGTTTGTCATTCTTGTTTGGTGTGGGTTCACAGTGTGGTTCATATTTGTAAAAGTGCTAAAGTTGTTCATCAGCGACTTCCGGTACATGCAAGGCTTTTTTATTAGCGGCCAAAAGTTGCAAACTTTATCGTCGATGTTCTCTACTAAATCCTTTCAGCAAAAATATGGCAATATCGCGAAATGATCAAGTATGACACATAGAATGGACCTGCTATCCCCGTTTAAATAAGATAATTGTTGTGATCCGGCTTCCGGATCACACATCTCTAGCATGTTTGTCTTTTTTTGTATTGTCCTACTATGTTTTGATCATGTTTTGGACTCTACCGATCCCGTTTGTTAGCGCACTTCCTTGTTTTGTATTGTCACCATGGCAACCTAAGTATGCCTCCTGCACGGACTCATTACGCACACCTGTTTTGAATTATTTGTGTTGTATTTAAGACCACCTGCTACCTTAGTTCCTCCTGGCTGTTTTGTTTGCTACTTGCAACACGCACGTTGGTTCTTATTTTTGTAATCACTATTGCTAAGTCTCGCCTTAGCTTTGCGTGCGCTCTGCACCTCTATTCCTGTACTCTGCTCTCGTTGCTAATTATTAGCATAGCTCTCCGTGCATTCGGCACGCCTTTTCTTTGCATTTTGTACCAGTATTATTTTTGTTTTTGTATTAAATCTAATCTTACCTGCAACTCCTGCCTGTCCTGGTCCTCTTGCATCCCTGGGGTAGCAACACGCATCCATTATGCCTCGCCATCGTGTCAGAAAACAGCCAGCACAACGCCGCCTCGCAGTGGACCACCAAAAGTCTTCCCTTCGCCAAGCCGCGAAGACTTTTTCCCCGGACAGCAGCGCGCAGACAACAGCCCAGTACTCTTCCCTGAGGTTTGGAAGTTTTGTTTTTTCTCCATATTCCAACCACTCTTCCGACTGGGCTGTAAGGCCAGGGCATACCTCCGGCCCACCGGTCCATCACGGTGACGTCATTTCGTCAACGCCCCCTGGTGACTCAATACCACCCCCTGTCGATGATATTTTTTCTGAGGATTTTTATATTGTTGAGTCTTATTCTCAACCTGTTTCAAATATTGACTATGATTTTTTGGACTCTATAGACACAACTAAGTTCTATACAGATGTTATTTCTAGATGCAAACTAAGGCAACATGAGCTACCTACTTTTCTTCCTCCACCTCTTAAGCCCCGTTCCCCGCCCAAGTCTGGGTTTTTTTCTCCTTTTTCAAAGGGACATGTTGGTCAACTTAAAGGGGAGGAGTCTGCCCACCTCCAAACCTCACACCACCCTCCCTTAAGGTCAGTCCCTGACCATAGGGAACGGGTCTGGGATCCCCGTCTGGAGGGAGGGGCTAAGGCCTATAGCTTTGGTGGGGAAGTAGCTCAGATGCTAACTGTCAAACCGCAGCCTCCTATGAGGCCACCTCCACCGATATTCCGCTTAGCTCCTCCTAGTAGACCTCCTCCACCTGTGTTTCCCCCGGTCAAGCCACTAAGGCCACCTAGACCTCCTCCACCGACTTTTCGACTCGCTAGTCCACTACCTCCAGTGCGCCCTCCACCACCGGTGTTCAAGCCTAGTCCCAGTCCTGGTCCGACTTCTGGCCAACATTGTAGATCAACTCGTAGACTGAGTCGTAGTCCGAGTCCTAGCCCAAGTCCTTGCTCAAGTCATTCTCTTAATGGTAGTCCAAGTCCCGGTCCCAGTTACGTACCTTCGTGTAGTCTTGATCGTAGTCCGTGTCCTAATTCCCCTCGTGGTCTTAGTCCTCACAGTAACCCTAGTCCTTGCCCAAATTCTTGTCCGAGCCCCAGTGTCACTGTAAGTCCTAGTCTTTGTCCAAGTCCTTGCCCGAGCACCAGTATGATTGTAAGTCCCAGTCCTTGCCCTAGGTTGACCTCAAGTCCTAGTTCCTGCCCAAGCCCTGGTTCGACTGTAAGTCCTGGTCCTTGCCCAAGTCCTTATAAAAGCACTAGTTTGATTGTAAGTACTGGTCCTCACACAAGTCCTTGCCCAAGTCCTAGTGTTAGTCTAAATCCTCATAGTAGTCCTAGTCCTCCTCTCTGCCAGTCTCTTAGTGCTCCTCGGCTGACGCCGACTCCTGCTCCTCGGCTGACGCCGACTCCTGCTCCTCGGCTGACGCCGACTCCTGCTCCTCGGCTGACGCCGACTCCTGCTCCTCGGCTGACGCCGACTCCTGCTCCTCGGCTGAAGCCGACACCTGCTCCTCGGCTGAAGCCGACACCTGCTCCTCGGCTGAAGCCGACACCTGCTCCTCGGCTGAAGCCGACACCTGCTCCTCGGCTGAAGCCGACACCTGCTCCTCGGCTGAAGCCGACACCTGCTCCCAGTCTGGTTCTCACACCAGCTCCCAGTCTGGTTCTCACACCAGCTCCCAGTCTGGTTCTCACACCAGCTCCCAGTCTGGTTCTCACACCAGCTCCCAGTCTGGTTCTCACACCAGCTCCCAGTCTGGTTCTCACACCAGCTCCCAGTCTGGTTCTCACACCAGCTCCCAGTCTGGTTCTCACACCAGCTCCCAGTCTGGTTCTCACACCAGCACAAACTCCCAGTCTGGTTCTCACACCAGCACAAACTCCCAGTCTGGTTCTCACACCAGCACAAACTCCCAGTCTGGTTCTCACACCAGCACAAACTCCAAGGCTGGAGCCCACTCCGGTACCAGCACCACGACAGGTACCGGTGCCAGCTCCGTGCCGCCAAGCACCGGTGCCAGCTCCGTGCCGCCAAGCACCGCCGACGACGGGGCTGGAGCCCACACCAGCGCCGACGACGGGGCTGGAGCCCACACCAGCGCCGACGACGGGGCTGGAGCCCACACCAGCGTCGACGACGGGGCTGGAGCCCACACCAGCGTCGACGACGGGGCTGGAGCCCACACCAGCACCACCGACGACTCCTGCGGCTCCCAGGCCGCCTCCGACGACTCCTGCGGCTCCCAGGCCGCCTCCGACGACTCCTGCGGCTCCCAGGCCGCCTCCGACGACTCCTGCGGCTCCCAGGCCGCCTCCGACGACTCCTGCGGCTGCAGCACCCGCATCATCCTCGCCAGCTGCACTCGGGCCTGCTTTGGCTGCAGTCCCCGCACCCTCGTCTGCTGCTTCCAAGCCTGCTGGGATTTCGGTGCTGAGGCGTCGTCCACCACGTCGACCACGGGCGTGGCCTCTGCGAGGTCATCCTCCTCGCCAGATACTCCCTCCTCCATGTCGGCCACGGATGTGGCCGTGCCCGGGTCGTCCGCCTCGCCGGGCACCTCATCCTGCGAGGCGGCCACTAATGTGGCCTTTTCGAGGTCGCCCGCCAAAACTTTTTCGGCAGCAGCGTTCCACCCGCCGCCGCCACATGATGTGTCCTCGGTGGATTCGGGGACATGCGATCTGGCGACCCTCCACCGTGGACTCCTTCCGCCCTCCCTTCGTTTGTGAACTTTCTGGTTTTGGGAGGGGGTTCTCTTTATTGCAGTTTTTTGGGGGCATCTGGGATCTGCCCCTTAAGGGGGGGGTAATGTTGTGATCCGGCTTCCGGATCACACATCTCTAGCATGTTTGTCTTTTTTTGTATTGTCCTACTATGTTTTGATCATGTTTTGGACTCTACCGATCCCGTTTGTTAGCGCACTTCCTTGTTTTGTATTGTCACCATGGCAACCTAAGTATGCCTCCTGCACGGACTCATTACGCACACCTGTTTTGAATTATTTGTGTTGTATTTAAGACCACCTGCTACCTTAGTTCCTCCTGGCTGTTTTGTTTGCTACTTGCAACACGCACGTTGGTTCTTATTTTTGTAATCACTATTGCTAAGTCTCGCCTTAGCTTTGCGTGCGCTCTGCACCTCTATTCCTGTACTCTGCTCTCGTTGCTAATTATTAGCATAGCTCTCCGTGCATTCGGCACGCCTTTTCTTTGCATTTTGTACCAGTATTATTTTTGTTTTTGTATTAAATCTAATCTTACCTGCAACTCCTGCCTGTCCTGGTCCTCTTGCATCCCTGGGGTAGCAACACGCATCCATTATGCCTCGCCATCGTGTCAATAATCTCATTTCAGTAGGCCTTTAAACCACCAATCAGGAGTAATTCAAACATATTTCTGTTTTTTAGTCCACGTAAGGCAGGGGTGTCAAACTCAAACACAGAGTGGGCCAACATTTTAAACGGAACAAGGTTGAACAAAATAACCTTTTAATAGGGACTCAAACAAGTTTTGCATTAAATATTGAACAAGCAAGGCTTGTATAACTTTAGTGACATGCAAAATCCAGTTTCAAATAATACTAATAATAATAAAAAAAATATCAATGGCATATCAAATACAATTTAAATAAACATGTTATGCCTTTTTTTCTATTTGCAATCCTCTGAGGTAGATATCAAATTTTTTCCACAGGCTAATAATACATTCGAAAATAAAATAACAATAATGAATGAACCAAACATTCAAGCTTTGAAGTAGCAAGAGAAAATGCACGAATAAAACGTTAATTATTGGTCAGTTTGCTGGAAGTTTCCCGGAAGAGTTAGTGCTGCAAGGGGTTCTGGGTATTTGTTCTGTTGTGTTACGGCGCGGATGTTCTCCCGAAATGTGTTTGTCGTTCTTGTTTGGTGTGGGTTCACAGTGTGGTTCATATTTGTAAAAGTGCTAAAGTTGTTCATCTGCGACTTTTGGTAAAGGCAAGGCTTTTTTATTAGCGGCCAAAAGTTGCGAACTTTATCTTCTATGTTGTCTACTAAATCCTTTCAGCAAAAATATGCCAATATTGCGAAATGATCGATTATGACACATAGAATGGACCTGCTATCCCCGTTTAAATAAGAAAATCTCATTTCAGTAGGCCTTTAAACCACCAACCAGGAGTAATTCAAACATATTTCCGTTTTTTAGTCCACATAAGGCAGGGGTGTCAAACTCAAATACAGAGTGGGCCAACATTTTAAACGGAACAAGGTTGAACAAAATAACCTTTTAATAGGGACCCAAACAAGTTTTGCATTAAATATTGAACAAGCAAGGCTTGTATAACTTTAGTGACATGCAAAATCCAGTTTCAAATAATACTAATAATAATAAAAAAAATATCAATGGCATATCAAATACAATTTAAATAAACATGTTATGCCTTTTTTTCTATTTGCAATCCTCTGAGGTAGATATCAATTTTTTTCCACAGGCTAATAATACATTCGAAAATAAAATAACAATAATGAATGAACCAAACATTCAAGCTTTGAAGTAGCAAGAGAAAATGCATGAATAAAACGTTAATTATTGGTCAGTTTGCTGGAAGTTTCCCGGAAGAGTTAGTGCTGCAAGGGGTTCTGGGTATTTGTTCTGTAGTGTTACGGCGCGGATGTTCTCCCGAAATGTGTTTGTCATTCTTGTTTGGTGTGGGTTCACAGTGTGGCGCATATTTGCAAAAGTGCTAAAGTTGTTTATACGGCCACCCTCAGTGTGACCTGTATGGCTGTTGACCAAGTATGCTTGCATTCACTTGTGTGTTTGGTGTGTAAAAGCCACAAATATGTGACCCACTGTTAGTATGGAGGAAAAGTGGACGTGACGACAGGTTGTAGAGAACGCTAAAGGCAGTGTTTTAAATGCACACCCCCAATATAGTTGTCCAGGTGGAAATCGGTAGAAATTCGGGAGAATGGTTGCCCCGGGAGATTTTTGGGAGGGGCACTGAACTTCGGGAGTCTACCAGGAAAATTAGGAGGGTTGGCAAGTATGCGTATTAGCGGTGAATGCGGTGTTACAGCGGCACCGACGCTGTATAACTCCGGCCTCAAGGGCCAAATTAAATTACACGGCGGGCCAGATTTGGCCCGCAGGCCAGAGTTTGACACCCCTGACATAAGGCATCTGAAACTTGCAGCTACGACCCTCCATGGGGTCTGCATTAACGACAGTCTTACGCCATTTTGGAAGGCAAACATCTGCCAATGTGTCTTCCAATACGACAACAGCCACATCTCTCCTTGGCCCGTCTTTCTTTTTTTCCCCTCTTCACGTCTACACATTGCCAACGTCACATTTAGAGCACAAACACACCAGTCAACCAAGAAGCAAGAAGTCACCTTCACCCAAAGGCCATTGCTCCCATTACCCTCGCTGTAGGGATGCAAAGATTCATAGAGGAGACATTCACTTTCACACATTTTTCATGCCGGCGGTGCTATGGCAAGCCAATGTACATATATATATATATATATATATATTGTTTTTATTATACATATGTATATATACATAGGACACACCTGAGTTAGTTTTGCAAATGTCAAGAGAACACCGTACCAACCTGAAACTGGAAGGTATTGATGCATGCCGAGCTCTGAAAGTCAACTTTCCAGCGACAGAATTATTATTTTTTTTTTAGTAATGCTTGTACTGTTTGTGAGTGAAAAATAGGAGAATTTGTTACAGCGTGTTCCTTCACTTTAGCACTTTTCCCTCCAAGGTCGAGTCTCACACACACACACACACACACACGCACACACTCAGGCGAGTTCATTCGGTGTGCATTAAAAGGGAATGGATGCAGATAATCAGAGACATTAAAAAATACTGCTCCTGACTTGCAGCAGCTGAATCATTTGGTGTAATTACACAAAATGTTTTGCACGCGGCTTCTCGGCAGAAAAATGACAACAAAACCTGCTCAGCGGACTTGTGGTTAGAGCAGGGGTCACCAACGCGGTGCCCGCGGGCACCAGGTAGCCCGTAAGGACCAGATGAGTCGCCCGCTGGCCTGTTCTAAAAATAGCTCAAATAGCAGCACTTACCAGTGAGCTGCCTCTATTTTTTAAATTGTATTTATTTACTAGCAAGCTGGTCTCGCTTTGCTCGACATTTTTAATTCTAAGAGAGACAAAACTCAAATAGAATTTGAAAATCCAAGAAAATATTTTAAAGACTTGGTCTTCACTTAAATAAATTCATTTATTTTTTTACTTTGCTTCTTATAGCTTTCAGAAAGATAATTTTAGAGAAAAATTACAACCTTAAAAATGATTTTAGGATTTTTAAACACATATATCTTTTTACCTTTTAAATTCCTTCCTCTTCTTTCCTGACAATTTAAATCAATGTTCAAGTATTTTTTTTTTTATTGTATAGAATAATAACTACATTTTAATTAATTCTTCATTTTAGCTTCTGTTTTTTCGACAAAGAATATTTGTGAAATATTTCTTCAAACTTATTATGATTAAAATTCCATCCATCCATCCATTTTCTACCGCTTATTCCCTTTCGGGGTCGCTGGCGCCTATCTCAGCTACAATCGGGCGGAAGGCGGGGTACACCCTGGACAAGTCGCCACTTCATCGCAGGGCCAACACAGATAAATTCCAAAATATTATTCTAGCAAATCTAGAAAATATGTAGAATCAAATCTAAACCTTATTTTAAAGTGGATTTTAACCTATTTAAAACATGTCATCAACATTTTAAAAAATTAATCCTAGTCAGGAAAAATGACTAATGATCTTCCATACTGTAAATTCTTCTTTAAATTTTTTCAAAAAGATTAGAATTAGCTAGTTTTTCTCTTCATTTTTTTCAGTTGAATTTTGAATTTTAAAGAGTTTTAATTGAAATATTGCTTGGTCCAATTTGTTATATATTCTAACAGAGTGCAGATTGGATTTTAACCTATTTAAAACATGTTATCAAAATTCTAAAATTAATCTTAATCGGGAAAAATGACCAATGATATTGCATGAATTTTTTTTTTTTTTTTTTCACAAAGATTTGAATTAGCTAGTTTTTCTCTTCTTTTTTTCGGTTGAATTTTGAATTTTAAAGAGTCGAAATTGAAGTTGAACTATGTTTAAAAATTCAATTGTAATTTTCTTCGTGTTTTCTCCTCTTTTAAACCGTTCAATTAAGTGTTTTTTTCATCATTTATTCCCTACAAAAAACTTTCCTTAAAAGGAAAAAAAATGTACGACGGAATGACAGACAGAAATACCCATTTTTTTATATATATATCGATTTATTTATTAAAGGTAAATTGAGCCAATTGGCTATCTATGGCAATTTACTTAAGTGTGTATCAAACTGGTAGCCCTTTGCATTAATCAGTACCCAAAAAGTAGCTCTTGGATTCAAAAAGTTTGGTAACCCCTGGTTTAGAATGTCCGCCCGGAGATCGGTAGGTGTTGAGTTCAAGCCGAGTCATACCAATACTAGAGATGTCCGATAATATCAGCCGACAAATGCTTTAAAATGTAATATTGGTTTAAAAATACTCTGTATCGGTTTTAAAAAAGTAAAATGTATGACCTTTTATAACGCCGCTGTGTACTCGGACGTAGGGAGAAGAACAGAGCGCCAATAAACCTTTGCGTGCTGGCCCAGTCACGTAATATCTACGGCTTTTCACACACACAAGTGAATGCAAAGCATACTTGGTCAAAAGCCATACAGGTCACACTGAAGGTGGCCATATAATCAACTTTAACAATGTTACAAATATGCGCCACACTGTGAACCCACACCAAAACAAAAATGACAAACACATTTCGGGAGAACATCCGCACCGTAACACAACATAAACACAACATAACAAATACCCAGAACCCCTTGCAGCATTACTCTTCCGGTACGCTACAATATACACCTCCCGCTACTTCTTACACCAAAACCTCACCCCCAACCTCACCCACCTCAACCTCCTCAAATTCCAAGCTGCTGTTTTGAGGCATGTTAAATAATAAATTGAACATAACTTGAGTTGTTTTATTTTGTTTGATGCTTCCAGCGGGGCATCACAACAAAATTAGGCATAATAATGTGTTAATTCCACGACTGTATATATTGGTATGGGTTTATATCTGTATCGGTAACTAAGAGTTGGACAATGTTGGATATCGGCAAAAAAGCCATTATCGTAAATCTCTACCAAAGGCTATAAAACTGGGACCCATTACCTCCCTGCTTGGCACTCAGCATCAAGGGTTGGAATTGGGGGTTAAATCACCAAAATGATTCCCGTGCGCCGCTCCCGATGCTGCTCACTGCTCCCCTCACCTCCCAGGGGGTGGAACAAGGGGATGGGTCAAATGCAGATGGTAATTTCACCACACCTAGTGTGTGTGCGACTACCAGTGGTACTTTAACTTTAAACTTTAAAACAACAACAAAAAAACTTGTCGTCCCTTTTTTTTTGGTCCAGTGATGGACTTGTCATGTCTGAAGTGTGAAACTTGTCCGAAGAAGAGGTTTCCAGGAGGGTGCATGTCCTGCCACATCAGGGCAATGTGTCACCTCACCTCAGACCCCCTTTGCGAGCCGGCAACAGCCGCCGCTTCTTGACACAATGAATGCCAGCCGTGCTTATCTCCACTCTGCCACTTCACCTTGTCATAAGCCAGTTCTTAAAAGTCAGGTATGGAACTGAGTCATTTCAGTGATGACGGATCGAGACGAAGTACAAAGGCACAGGTGGGAACGAGGAGAAATAAATGACTGGGTTTCACTTGAAGTGCCAGTACATAATGGCTACGTGCAGGACTGCAGAGGGAATAGGGATCACCAGCATCCCAATCATTCCGGTACTCAGTGGAAAGGCTCTGCCCCTTATTTCCTGTGAAAAGTCATGTTTTTCTTGGTAGCTTGTCAGTGGGTCCGAGTTTGGTAGGGTTTTTTCTACCAAACAAGCCATTTAAATGCCCCTTGAGGTTGTACCACTGAAATCCAACAAGATTTTCCTGTAAAGATGATTAAAAACCTACTTTTTGCGCTAATCCAATAAACATCGAATATTGACCGTGCATGTGTTATTATTTGGCTTTTTAAAGCATTTTTATTTATTTTTTTTATTTAAAAAACTTCAAGGAATCTGTAGAGAAGAACATCATTATACACCAGAGGACAGTGACATAAGCACACTCAATAAAGCAGGACTTATCAAAGTCGAGATGGACAGTTTTATTGTTTTTATGTTTGACACATGCAGTGTTTCTCACAGACTGGCAATATATCTGTGACAGTGAGGGTGGTGTCAATATGACATCATCATATATTGTGCATACTGGGCTTGGTTGCAGGTGTGTTTTGTTAAGGCTACTGTATTTAAACACAAGTCTGTTATTTATTTCAACTTATCTTTATGTTCTTATATTATTTCGCTTTGCTCAATTTCTCATACATTTCTACATATATTATTTTGCCCTTTCTGACTGTTGGAATTTAGTTTGGCTGTTAAGTGAACAGTTTTTAGCATTAGATAGATAGATAGATAGATAGACTTTATTCATCCCATATTGGGGAAAATATATGGTTACAGTGCAGGTTTTTACATAAATATATAGAATAAAACACAAAAAAACTTTAAAAAAACCTTATTGCACAATAGTGTTGTCCAGATACCAATGTTTTTACCAACATACTTTTCTAAATAAAGGGCACCATAAAAAAAACTGCATTATTGGCTTTATTTTAACAAAAAATATTAGGGTACGTTAAAAATATGTTTATTATTGTTCTTAAATAAAATAGTGAACATACACGACAACTTGTCTTTTATTAATAAGTAAGCAAACAAAGGCTACTAATTTATGCAGTAACATATTGTGTCATTTATCATTCTATTAGTTTGTCAGAATTATTAAGGACAAGTGGTATAAAATTATTTATCAATCTACTTCATTGACTGTTAGTATCTGCTTACTTTCTCTTTTAACATCTTCTATCTACACTTCTGTTAAAATGTAATAATCACTTATTTTTCTTTTGTTTGATACTTTACATTAGTTTTTGATGATACCACAAATTTGGGTGTCAATCTGATACCAAGTCGTAACAGGATCATACATTGGTCATAATCAAAGTCCTCATGTGTCCAGGAACATATTTCCTGAGTTTGTAAACATAATATACATTTAAAAAAAAAAAAAAGATGTTGTGATGCCAAAAAATATCGACGTAACCATTTTAGTATCGACTAGATACTCTACTGTACTTGGTATCATTACAGTGGATGTTTGGTGTAGATCCACCAATGGCGTTTGTTTACATTTTGACGCCGGTGAGCTACGTTGTGTAGTGAAGCATGTTTAGCTATTCCTTGTCCTGCAGGGATGATACTTGTAAGAAACGTACTTTATTTGTTGCCATGGAGACAAAGATTGGTAAATTAGAAGTAGCTACAACAGTTCTAGAGTACCGAATATGATTCATTAATATTAGCGGTTCTATACTAATACCGGTATACCGTACAACCCTGTTACACACCACCAACTGCACTTTGTCTAGATAAAAAAAAATGTGTATGGGGGAGGAGAGGCTTGGAGGGTCGGGGTTGGGTGGTAGCGTCCGAGAAGAGTTAGTGCTGCAAGGAGTTCTGGGTACTTGTTCTGTTGTGTTTGTGTTGTGTTACAGTGCAGATGTTCTCCCGAAATGTGTTTGTCATTCTTGTTTGGTGTGGGTTCACAGTGTGGCGTATATTTGTAACAGTGTTAAAGTTGTTTATACGGCCACCTTCAGTGTGACCTGCATGGCTGTTGACCAAGTATGCATGGCATTCACTTATGTGTGTCGGTAAAAGCCGCATACATTATGTGGCTGGTTTGTATGGAGGAAAATTGAACTTGACTACAGGTTGTGCCTTTAAGGCACACACCCAATATTGTTGTCCGGGCGGAATCAGGAGAAATTCGGGAGAATGGTTGCCCCGGGAGGGGCGCTGAAATTTGGGAGGGTTCATAAGTATGGTTACATGTGTCACTATGTGGTCTGTTTGGTCGGTACAATGTGATCCGAGAGTGCTTTGTACAGTATGTGAGAAAAAGGGTTTATTCAAATGATTTTGATTCAGCCCATTCACCATTTCACACCAGCATGTCTCTCACAACACCACATCTTTTATTTATATATATATATATATATATATATATATATATATATATATATATATATACACACAGTGGGGCAAAAAAGTATTTAGTCAGCCAGCGATTGTGCAAGTTCTCCCACTTAAAATGATGACAGAGGTCTGTAATTTTCATCATAGGTACACTTCAACTGTGAGAGACAGAATGTGAAAAAAAAATCCAGGAATTCACATTGTAGGAATTTTAAATAATTTATTTGTAAAATATGGTGGAAAATAAGTTTTTGGTCAACCATTCAAAGCTCTCACTGATGGAAGGAGGTTTTTGCTCAAAATCTCACGATACATGGCCCCATTCATTCTTTCCTTAACACGGATCAATCGTCCTGTCCCCTTAGCAGAAAAACAGCCCCAAAGCATGATGTTTCCACCCCCATGCTTCACAGTAGATATGGTGTTCTTGGGATGCAACTCAGTATTCTTCTTCCTCCAAACACGACGAGTTGAATTTATACCAAAAAGTTCTATTTTGGTTTCATCTGACCACATGACATTCTCCCAATCCTCTGCTGTATCATCCATGTATCCATTTCGGTATAAACTCAACTCGTCGTGTTTGGAGGAAGAAGAATACTGAGTTGCATCCCAAGAACACCACACCTACTGTGAAGCATGGGGGTGGAAACATCATGCTTTGGGGCTGTTTTTCTGCTAAGGGGACAGGACGATTGATCCGTGTTAAGGAAAGAATGAATGGGGCCATGTATCGTGAGATTTTGAGCCAAAACCTCCTTCCATCAGTGAGGAACTTTGAATGGTTGACTAAATACTTATTTTCCACCATAATTTACAAATACATTTTTAAAAAATTCCTACAATGTGAATTCCTGGATTTTTTTTTCACATTCTGTCTCTCACAGTTGAAGTGTACCTATGATGAAAATTACAGACCTCTGTCATCATTTTAAGTGGAATAACTTGCACAATCGGTGGCTGAATAAATACTTTTTTGCCCCACTGTATATATATATTTATTTACTTGTATTTTTTTTGTCTGTTTTGTTCTTGTTATTAGTGTGCATGGAGCTGTATTGCAACTGTACTGCTATTGTATGTGCAATAATAAACCTGTCTCCTTTTTCTTTTCTAGAGCAGAGCTCATACCTGTATGCAACTTTTGGTACTCATGATGTTTTTTGTGTACTATTTCTTTTTTTTAAATGTCGATGCAATTGCCTTGACATTTATATGAGCCACGATTAAACGTTCATCCAATTGGGTCCGATTACATCTGGAATAGGTTGCAGTCAGCTAATATGCCTGTGACTGTATTGAACGGAACAGTTTAGCAATAATCCAATAAACAGTCTGCATCTGTGTGACTTGTCCCGCACTAGAAAAGTCAGATAAAAAAGAGTTGGACAACTTTAGTTTCCACATCTCATGTCACACTCCCGAATGAGATTGAGGTGTTGTCATTGCGACATGACGTGAATCAACAAAAGAGGTGACTGATGACATTGACATGACTGTATCTCTTTCCTTTTTGTTATTCCTGCCCTTTTCTTAGCCATCACCTGTCTTTCTGTGACCCATTTGTTTGACCCGCTTGTCTTGCGTTACCTTCCCATTTCTCTTTTTGAGTGTATACCTCCCGTGTTGTCTCACCTTCCCCTCTTTTGGTTAAGATTGCGTCAACTGTAAAAAAAAAAAATCACATTTCATGGCGTCACCCTCCCAGATACCAGCTCGAAAAAAGGTAAGCCGGACAAAAAGACGGCATTGCATACAGAACGTATAGTTGTTTTGCTTTAAAGGGTAACGAGGCTGTGAGCAAAGGAAGGGACAATGGACGTGTAGAATGTGACGGTGGTACAAAACAATTTGAGAAGTTGGTAACACTTTAGTATGGGGAACATATTCATTATTAATTAGTTGCTTAATTACATGCAAATTAGTAACATGTTTGCTCTTAATTAGTCATTATTAAGTACTTATTAATGCCTTGCAAAAATACTGGACTATGAAACAGAATAATGTGCCTGTCACCTTACACCTCTGTCACTTTATATACATATATATATATATATATATATATATATATATATATATATATATATGTAGGTGTGGGAAAAATCACAAGACTACTTCATCTCTACAGAACTGTTTCATGAGGGGTTCCCTCAATTATCAGGAGAAATCTCCTGATAATTGAGGGAACCCCTCATGAAACAGTTCTGTAGAGATGAAGTAGTCTTGTGATTTTTCCCACACCTACATATTGCGCTCTACCACGGTATCGAGCACTATTCTCTGGACAATCCAATCAAGACATATATATATATATATATATATATATATATATATATATATATATATATATATATATATATATATATATATATATATATATATATATATATATATATGTATATATATATATATATATATATATATGTATATGTATATATATATATATATATATATATATATATGTATGTATGTAACCGGTGGTCTTTTCCTCAGCGTTGTGTGTTGTTTATGGAAGACGACCGACACCATGGGTTTCTCCACTGCTTTTTACTGATAATACAGAATACAATTGTCATCAAAAACTTTGTGCCATCGTCGAGCCCCTACACAAATTTAATAATGAACCAGAAATGAATTAAAGTTTTTAAGACAAAACATTTTCTGTCGTCTCATGGACGCCTACCTCTCCCGTTATCGTAGACAAAAAGGGAAGTCGGAAGGCGTGTCCAACGCATATAAAAAAACAGGTGTCACAGTTATTATTGCAGTAGGAGGGACAACGAGACAATGGTTCCACATTGACAAAATATCAAACAATATTCAGGTATTTACATGTAACTTACCTATTTTGTGTAATTATAACAATAATAAAACAATAGAAAATACATTATTTACAAGACATAATTGACCCTGCCTTCTTTTTCATCCTTTTTACTATTTATATTACTATATTATTGTGTATGCACCTTAGGGCAGTGGTTCTCAACCTTTTTTCAGGGATGTACCCCCTGTGATTTTTTTTTAAATTCAAGTACCCCCCAAAGCATTTTTTGGTTGAAAAAAAAGAGATAAAGAAGTAAAATACAACACTATGTCATCAGCTTCTGATTTATTTAATTGTATAATAGTGCAAAATATTGCTCATTTGTTGTGGTCTTACTTGAACTATTTGAAAAAAAAGATATATAAAAAATAATAAAAACTTGTTGAAAAATAAACAAGTGATTCATTTATAAATAAAGACTTCTACACATAGAAGTAATCATCAACTTAAAGTGCCCTCTTTGGGGATTGTAATAGAGATCCATCTGGATTCATCAACTTCATTCTAAACATTTCTTCACAAAAAAAAAAAAAAAAAACCTTCAACATCAATATTTATGGAACATGTCCACAAAATATCTATCTGTCAACACTGAATATTGCCTTGTTTGCTCTTTTTTCACAGTTTATGATTCATATTGTGTGGAAGTATTATTCAATAAATATATTTATAAAGGATTTTTGAGATCTTGCTATTTTTAGAATATTAAAAAAGAAAATATCTTGTACCACTTGGCATACCTTCAAGTACCCCCAGGGGTACGTGTACCCCCATTTGAGAACCACTGCCTTAGGGGATCTGCTCCAATTTCATTGTTCTTTGAACCTGTTCACTGTAATACAACCTTAAAAACTCTATTCTATTCTATTCTTATTCTCCATGGCCTTATTATACAACCAGTAAGTTAGTAACACTTTAGTACAAGGTAAATATTCACCATTCCTAACCCTAACCAAATAACTCTAAATTAAGTCCGTGTTACTTAGAATATGTTCCCCTAGTGTCCAAATAACTCAAAATTAAGTCTTTGTTGCCTAGAATATGTTCATACTAAAGTGTTACCGAGAAGTTTTTCCTGTCACTATAGCAACCGCGTTACATTCTATTTATAAAGTCTCTTTATAATGTTGGGTAACAATTTAGTATGGGGAGCATATTCTAAGTAACACAGACTTAATTTAGAGTTATTTGGACATCAAGGGAACATATTCTAAGTTACAAAGAATTAATTTTGAGTTATTTGGACAATATGGGAACATATTCTAAGTAACAAAGACGAGATTTTGAGCTATTTGGACACCAGGGGAACATATTCTAAGTTACCAAGAATGAATTTTGAGTTATTTGGACACTAGGGGAACATATTATAAGTAACACAGACAAGATTTTGAGCATTTTGGACACTAAGGGAACATATTTTAAGTAACACAGACTTAATTTAGAGTTATTTGGACATCAGGGGAACATATTCTAAGTAACACAGACTTCATTTAGAGTTATTTGGACACTAGGGGAACATATTCTAAGTTACAAATAATTAATTTTGAGTTATTTGGACACTAAGAGAACATATTTTAAGGAACAAATACTTTATTTTGAGTTATTTGGACACTAGGGGAATATATTCTAATCAAAAAGACTTGATTTTAAGTTATTTGGACACTAGGGGAACATATTCTAACACTAGGGGAACATATTCGAATCAATGCAGACTTAATTTTGAGTTATTTAGACACTAGGGGAACATATTTTAAGTAACCCATACTTTCATTTTGAGTAATTTGGACACTAGAGGAACATATTCTAAATAACAGATTTAGTTGGACACTAGGGGAACATATTTTAAGTAACATATACTTAATTTCGAGTTATTTGGATACTAGGGGAACATATTCTAAGTAACAAAGACTTAATTTGGAGTTATTTGGACACTAGGGGAACATTTTCTAATAAATACTTAATTTTGAGTTATTTGGACCCTAGGGGAACATATTCTAAGTAACAACAATTTAATTTATTGTTATTTGGACACTAGGGGAACATATTCTAAGTAACACAGATTTAATTTTAAGTTATTTGGACACTATTGAATCATATTCTAAGTAACAAAGACTTAATTTTGAGTTATTTGGACACTATTGAATCATATTCTAAGTAACAAAGACTTAATTTTGAGTTATTTGGACACTATTGAATCATATTCTAAGTAACAAAGACTTAATGTTGAGTTATTTGGACTCTAGGGGAACATATTATAATTAAAAAGACTTGATTTTGAGTTATTTGGACACTAAGGGAACATATTATAAGTAACACAGACTTAATTTTGAGTTATTCAGACACTAGGGGAACATATTCTAAGTAACAAAGACTTAATTTTGAGCTATTTGGACACTAGGGGAACATTTTCTAATAAAGACTTAATTTTGCGTTATTTGGACACTAGGGGAAGATATTTTAAGTAACAAAGACTTAATTTATACTTATTTAGACACCAGGGGTACATATTCTAAGTAACACATACTTTCATTTTGAGTTATTTGGACACTAGAGGAACATATTCTAAATAACACATTTTTAATTTAGAGTTATTTGGTCACTAGGGGAACATATTCTAACACTAGGGTAACATATTCTGATCAACAAAGACTTAATTTTGAGTTATTTAGACACTAAGGGAGCATATTCTAAGTAACAAAGACTTAATTTTTACTCATTTTGACACTAGGGGAACATATTCTAAGTAAAGACTTAATTTAGAGTTATTTAGACACTAGGGGAACATTTTCTTAGTAAGAAAGACTTAAATTTTAGTTATTTGGACACTAGGGGAACCTATTTTAAGTAACAAAGACTTAATTTAGAGTCATTTGGACACTAGGGGAATATAGTCTAAGAATCAAAGACTGCATTTTTAGTTCTTTAGACACTATGGGAACATTTTCTAATTAACAGAGACTTAATTTAGAGTTATCTGGTTAGGGTTCGTAATGGTGAATATGTTCCCCATACTAAAGTGTTACGGGCTTACTGGTTGTATAATAAGGCCATGCAGGATAAGGCATTAATAAGTACTTATTAATGACTAATTAAGAGCCAATATGTTACTAATTTACATGTTTATAAGGTGAATATTTCCCAATACTAAAGTGTTACCAAATGTTGATATTCTATGCCTCAATCGTCTTTCTTTTCTCAACTTTTCTTCTTACCTTCCCCTCACTGTTTGCCCCTTGCTCCCCATCTCATTCGCACCACCCTCAAAGCCTAGGCAAAAAAAAAAAAAAAAAAAAGAGGGAGTGAGTGGGGAAGTGATGGGAGAAAGGCGGGATGCAGACAGGGGAGAGTCTGTGCGAGTGAAAGTGATAGAAAGTGAGGGGAGGAGGTGAAAATGAGAGAGACTTTCTTGTCTTGTCTGCTCCTGCTGGCCGCTCACTAATTCAGTCTATTTCCTCAGACAGAGGCTTTTTTCTTCCCGCTGTGAATGTGCTTTATCTGGCCGGAGTGTCCATCCAGCTGGCCATCTATCTGCGCTCGGGGAATATACAAACCTTCGTGTTTGTATATCGCACCTCTGTGTAAATGAGTTAGGCCGGTGCACAAAAAAAAAAAAACGTGCATTGTATAATTAGCAACTGTGGTTTTTTTTTTTTTTTTGCAGTGACTGTCAAGCCAAAGTAGCCCCACTTGGTTAGGGAATACGTCAGAGCAGCTATCTCCTCTCTCCCTTAATAGCTTCCTTCCTGCACATATTTGGCAGATATGCCCGTTTCCAGGAGGAAAAAAAAACCCAACACCGGTCTAATAGTTTGTTTTCCGAGAGGTGAATTAGACGTCGTTTGCAGCAGAAATGGCCAATTACTTGAATATAATTGAACTGCCATCTAATGAGTTGACATTCTCGTGGAGGAGATACACTATAACAGGGGTGCCCATTAACGTTGGTCGCGAGCTACCAGTCGACCGCGGGGGGTGTGTCAGTCGATCTCCAGCCAGGCTTTTAAAAAAAATAGACCTAAAAATGAGTGATCATCAATCTTCACCAAGACGTCACTTAAATGACATTCACGGTACCGGAGGGTCTTGTGAGATGACGCTGGCTGCTGCAAGATCATTATTATGAAAATATGACCGAGAGGAAGGCGAGAAACATTTTTTATTTCAACAGACTCTCGCGCCGTACCTTCCGTCAAAACTCTAAAGGCCGACTGCACAGGGACGGCGTGGCGCAGTGTGAGAGTGGCCCTGCGCAACCCGAGGGGCCCTGGTTCAAATCCCACCTAGTACCAACCTCGTCACGTCCGTTGTGTCCTGAGCAAGACACTTCACCCTTGCTCCTGATGGGTGCTGGTTGGCGCCTTGCATGGCAGCTCCCTCCATCAGTGTGTGAATGTGTGTGTGAATGTGTAAATGTGGAAGTAGTGTCAAAGCGCTTTGAGTACCTTGAAGGTAGAAAAGCGCTCTACAAGTACAACCCATTTGTCATTTATTTATTTATTATTTCCTATCTTCACAATAAAAGCCCTGCTTCATGCTGCCTGCGCTAACTAAATACAGAGTCTCAGAAAGCTGGCGTGCACATCACTTACTTGGACTCACTTGTGCACGCCAGCTTTCTGAGGGATCGCTTGTGCACGCCAGTTTTCCGAGACTCTTATTTTGTTAGCGCGGGCAGCATGAAGCAGGGCTTTTATTGTGAAGATAGGAAATGGGCAGTCGGCCTTTAGAGTTTTGACGGAAGGGACGGCGCGAAAGTCTGTTGAAATAAAAAGTGTTTCTCGCCTTCCTCTCTGTCATTTTTTCATGATAATGAACTGGCAGCAGCCAGCGTCATCTCACAAGACCCTCGGGTACCGTGAATGTCAATCAAGCAAGCTACGGGATTTGCCGCCAATGTTTTTCTTTTAAAGTGTATGGAAGCTGGATGAATTAGATGCCAAAAACCAACCACTTTCATGTGGTATTGTACAGAAAGGACAACTTTTGTTCTCCTCCATTTGAAAATGTGGGCGTTATCATCATTACTGTCTGATTCCAATCAATGCAAGTCATCAGAATCAGGTAATACACCAACTTATATCCTTGTCTTTGTGAAAGAAAGACATCTATATGTGTTACACATGCTTGTATTATCATTAAACACATTTAACTTGTTTACAAAAATGTCTCTTTCATAAATAAATAAATATAAATGATATATATAAATGAGGTAGATCCCCTCGAGTTGGTCAATTGAAAAGTAGCTCGCCTGCAGAAAAAGTGTGGGCACCCCTGCACTATAATGACGATCCGGTGCCCATTAGCGTTGGTATCTGGGAGGTGAGCGTCCGTTTGTCCACCATCGAGCCTATGCCGATTTGAACGTGGCATCAACGCGAGGCCCTTCCATGTGAACGTGTTAACCATGGTCGCTCTTGCAGACATACGAGACACCGGGGCCAAGCCTGTGATGGTCTACATCCATGGGGGATCCTACATGGAGGGGACGGGCAACATGATCGACGGCAGCGTCCTTGCCAGCTACGGGAATGTCATCGTCATCACCCTCAACTACCGGGTTGGAGTTCTTGGTAAGCGCTTGTTTTATTACCTGTCATCCACACCTTCATTGGGTTGCTGTGACATTGAACCTTAGAACCACAGATTGTGAACTGTGGTAATGTTGTGTTTGAAAGAGACCTGTGATTTGGACACTAGGGGAACATATTCTAAGTAACAAAGACTTAATTTTGAGTTATTTGAACACTAGGGGAACATATTCTAAGTAACACAGACTTAATTTAGAGTTATTTGGACACTAGGGGAACATATTCTAAGTAATACAGACTTAATTTTGAGCTATTTGGACACTAGGAAAACATTCCAATTAAAGACTTAATTTAGAGTTATTTGGACACTAGGGGAACATCTTCTAAGTAACACAGACTTAATTTAGAGTTATTTGGACACTAGGGGAACACATTTTAAGTAACAAAGACTTAATTTTGAGTTATTTGGACAATAAGGGAACATATTCTAAATAAAGACATTAATTTTGAATTATTTGGACACGAGGGGAACACATTATAAGTAAATAAAGACTTAATTTAGAGTTATTTGGACACTAGGGGAACATATTCTAAGTAACAAAGACTTAATTTTGAGTTATTTAGAAAATAGGGGAACATATTCTAAGTAACACAGACCTAATTTTGAGCTATAATTAGGGGAACATATTTTAAGTAAAAAACACTTAATTTAGAGTTATTTGGACACTTGGGAACATATTCTAAATAAATAATTAATTTTGAGTTATTTGGACACTAGGGGAACATATTCTAAGTAACAAAGACTTGATTTAAAATTATTTGGACACTAGGGGAACACATTCTTAGTAAAAAAAGACTTAATTTAGAGTTATTTGGACACTAGGGGAATATATTCTAATTAAAAAAATAATAATTTTAAGTTATTTGAACACTAGGGGAACATATTCTAGGTTAAAAAAAGACTTAATTTAGAGTTATTTGGACACTTGGGAACATATTTCAAGTAACACAGACTTAATTTTGTAATATTTGGACACTAGGGGGACATTTTAACCAACAAAGACTTAATTTTTGAGTTCTTTGGACAATAGGGGAACATATTCTAAATAAAGACTTAATTTTGAGTTATTTGGACACAAGGGGAACATATTTTAAGTAACACAGACTTAATTTTGAGTTATTTGGACACTAGGGGAACATATTCTAAGTAACAAAGACTGAATTTTGAGTTATTTGCACACTAGGGGAACATTTTCTAATTAACAAAGACTTAATTTAAAGTCATTTGGATACTACGAGAACATATTGTAAGTAACAAAGACTTACTTTTGAGTTATTTGGACACTAGGAGAACATATAATTAACAAAGACCTAATTTTGAGTTATTTGGACACTCAGGGAACATATTCTAAGTAAAGACCTAATTTTGAGTTATTTGGGCACTACGGTAACATATTCTGGGTAACACTGACTTAAGTTTGAGTTATTTGGACACAAGGGGAACATATTCTAAGTAACACATACTTAATTTTGAGTTATTTGGACACTAGGGGAACATATTTTAATTAACAAAGACCTAATTTAGAGTTATTTGGACACGAGGGGAACATATTTTAAGTAACACCGACTTAATTTTGAGTTATTTGGACACTAGGGGAACATATTCGAAGTAACAAAGACTTAATTTTGAGTTATTTGGACACCAGGGGAACACATTCTAAGTAACAAAGCCTTAATTTTGAGTTATTTGGACACTAAGAGAATATATTATAGGTAACAAAGACTTAATTTTGAGTTATTTGGACAATAGGGGAACATTTTCTAATAAACAAAGACTTAATTTAGAGTTATTTGGACACTAGGAGAACATATTCTAGGAAACAAAGACCTAATTTTGAGTTATTTGGACACTAGGGGAACATTTTCCAAGTAAAGACCTAATTTTGAGTTATTTGGACACTAGGGGAACATATTCTGGGTAACACTGATTTAATTTTAGGTTATTTGGACACAATGGGAACATATTCTAAGTATCAAACTTATTTTTGAGATATTTGGACACAAGGTGGATACATTCGAAGTAACAAAGAGTTGATTTTTTTTTCCTTTTCTTACTTATAATTGTTACGATGTTGGATAGTCGGGTTGAATCAAACCATACGATTCATGCATTTGGGCGTGAGCTTGCACGCAATTTTGGATGACTCCATATGTGGGGTTTTGGAGTCTGGCCACGTTGTGACATCACAGCAGGGTGGATGTGCTTATTTGTACATTAAAGTAATACTATAGTGGAAGACAGGAGGACTTTATATGCTTAATTGTGCTTTATTACATCCATTAAACAGTGACCTAACTATTTTAAAGTATTCATATTCTCTTCATGTCATATTGTGCTGTTGTTTTTAGTTTAGAGTTTCTATCCAATCAGAATTCAGCTAACTTATGTTGCCATGCTGTACCAAATCTGCCCTGGGCCTTCAGAATCAACGATACAGTGTAAGCGAACTGGAACATATAGTTGATAGATAATTGTGATAGCCAATCAGATCACGAGTTGTTGTCAGTAAGGCTTTCTAGAAGGCCTTATGTTGAACGTGACATTTACGCGCTCTGTGATTGGGACCGTTAGCGAATGAATTTGAGAACACAAAGAGGTTGAAATACAGTTGCGATAGCCAATCAGATCACAGGTTGTTGACAGTAGCCTATCTCGTTAACTTGATGTTATCGAGACTGTGATTGGATACTCACTTTACTTTGGATACACACTTTTAAGTTTGTATCGATCCAAAAGTGTGCAGGTGCACCTGATGTTGTGACCGGGTGAATCTACACACGGTCCCTGACGTTTGTTTGACAGTCTGGAAAAAAAAATAGTAACATTTGTTTATATATATATTTATACATTTTCAGAAAATAAATCATTCTTGTGAATAGGGTGGAGTTTGCTTTAATTTGCTATCTTGACACTTCTCCACAAATGAAAATCAATCAATGTTTACTTATATAGCCCTAAATTACTAGTGTCTCAAAGGGCTGCACAAACCACTACGACATCCTCGGTAGGCCCACATAAGGGCAAGGAAAACTCACATCCAGTGGGACGTCGGTGACAATGATGACTATGAGAAACCTTGGAGAGGAGGAAAGCAATGGATGTCGAGCGGGTCTAACATGATACTGTGAAAGTTCAATCCATAATGGATCCAACACAGTCGCAAGAGTCCAGTCCAAAGCGGATCCAACACAGCAGCGAGAGTCCCGTTCACAGCGGAGCCAGCAGGAAACCATCCCAAGCGGAGGCGGATCAGCAGCGCAGAGATGTCCCCAGCCGATACACAGGCGAGCAGTACATGGCCACCAGATCGGACCGGACCCCCTCCACAAGGGAGAGTGGGACATAGGAGAAAAAGAAAAGAAACGGCAGATTAACTTGTCGAAAAAGGGAGTCTCTTTAAAGGCTAGAGTATACAAATGAGTTTTAAGGTGGGACTTAAATGCTTCTACTGAGGTGGCATCTCGAACTTTTACCGAACTTTTACCGAAATCTTGCAGACATACTCAAAAAATAAAATGTGAGTATGGAGCAAAATTTACATTAAATGTCTATGGATGTTCTCATTCATCCAAGTTATTGTAATCTCAGGGCATTCAGCCGATCGCTTAGACTGGTCAGATAGTCTGCATTAACTGTTGAAGCCTACTTGGATGAGAAGTGGAACGTCTTCTAAGACAAACCAAACGGTCCATTTGCGATCGATTGAATGCCCTGAGGTAGCCAATACGTGTTAACTAGACGGAAGTGTATTAAATGTAACATATTGCCACATATTAGTAATGTACTGTAATGGAACTGACCAAGCCAGGCTCCTGTTGTGGGTAAGGCATTTATTTATTGGTGGAGGAAAAAAGTCTTTGGGTGTCTGTTGTCAGAGTTAGTTGTTGACGAACCCCAAGATGCAGAGAAAGAGGCAGGCATTGAATGAGAAAACATGGTTTTAATTTACACACTGCAACAAAATTAAACAAAACGGTACAAACAAAAAGCACGCACGAGGCGGATAACAAACCAAAAGAGCTAGCATGGGAGTTGGAAAACAAAAGGAGCTTAGCATGGAAGGTAGCAAAAACAAAAGGGCCTAGCGTGGAAGCTAGCGGGTAGCAAGCAGGAAAACAGAAGTCGTTATTTCCATCCATCCATCCATCCATCCATTTTCTACCGCTTATTCCCTTTTTGGGGGCGCTGTCACCTATCTCAGTTACAATCGGGTGGAAGGCGGTGTACACCCTGGACAAGTCGCCACCTCATCGCAGGGCCAACACAGATAGACAGACAACATTCACACTCACATTCACACACTAGTGCCAATTTTTAGTGTTTTCAATCAACCTATCCCCATCTGCATGTCTTTGGAAGTGGGAGGAAGCCGGAATACCCGGAGGGAACCCACGCATTCACGAGGAGAACATGCAAACTCCACACAGAAAGATCCCGAGCCTGGGATTTGAACCCAGGACTGCAGGACCTTTGAATTGTGAGGCAGACACACTAACCCCTCTCCCACTGTGAAGCCGAAGTCGTTACTTGTAGAATGAAAACAAAACGGAAGCAGGGAACAAAAGACAATAAGCTACAAACAGATACAGAAATATATAGTTTACCACGACACAAAAGGAGCGAGAATACGGAAGTGGGATCGACAATAATCCAGCACTGACTGGATGGGAACACAGGTCTAAAATGGAGCGGGCTGATTGACACCAGGTGTAGCCAGGTGCCAATCAGCCACATCTGAGAGGACACAGCACTAAGGGAGAAAGACAGGAAACAGACAGAATAAGAGCGCTGACAGGAACTAAATACAGGAAATACTAAAACACAACAAATTGCCCGACATCTGTGCCAAATTAATGGGATTTACAGTTTTTTTTTTCGGATTTCTTATGATTTGGTTTTCAACGTAAACTTTGAAATAGATTAATAATGAAAACCAAGGAACCACCGCATATCAAATAATGTTAAACATGGCAAGGCCAGCTCAGTGGCCTTATGGTTAGAGTGTCCGCCCCGAGGTCTGTAGGTCATGAGTTCAAACCCCGGCCGAGTCATACCAAAGACTATAAAAATGGGACCCATTACCTCCCCGCTTGACACTCAGCATCAAGGGTTGGAATTGGGGGTTAAATCACCAAAATGATTTCGGAGCGCGGCCACCACTGCTGCTCACTGCTCCCCTCACCTCCCAGGGGGTGGAACAAGGGGATAGGTCAAATGCAGAGGGTCATTTCACCACCTAGTGTATGTGTGACTATCAGTGGTACTTTAACTTTAAGAACAAAGACATCTGGGTGGAACGAACTTGAAAGAGCTTAACCTAAGAGACTTTGGTAGGTGCTGCTGTTTTGGTTAGCAACTGGGTTTTAATGGACTCCATATTTAACCCCAGTATGTTTTTTTTTTTCTTAGGAGTGAAAAAAAAATAATTCTATTGGGGCGCTTATTTTTTTTCAAATTAACTGAGACACTGCATTTAAGTAGGGTGGAAACTACTCGTTTCGGCATTTGTCTTCTGTGACGTTGGAACATCATTTTAAATGTCAGTCATTTAAAATAATGAGAGTTGAAGTGAAGTGAATTATATTTATATAGCGCTTTTCTCTAGTGACTCAAAGCGCTTTACATAGTGAAACCCAATATCTAAGTTACATTTAAACCAGTGTGGGTGGCACTGGGAGCAGGTGGGTAAAGTGTCTTGCCCAAGGACACAACGGCAGTGACTAGGATGGCGGAAGCGGGAATCGAACCTGCAACCCTCAAATTGCTGGCACGGCCACTTTACCAACCGAGCTATGCCAGTTGGAGGCAAGGAGAATATCCTGCGAAAGGAAATGATGAGTTCCGAGCCTAAGTTGCATTTGGTTGCAGGTTGACTCACAAAGCTGTATCTTCTTTCAGACACGTAGTGTTTGTGTGCATGTAAGAGAGTATGTGTGTGTGTGTGTGTGTGTGTGTGTGTGTGTGTGTGTGTGTGTGTGTGTGTGTGTGGAAGGGGTACGGAAGCTAAAGCAAAGGAGCGGGCTCCATGGAAACAGCTGCAACAACACAAAATGGAAGTCGTTACCACACTAATGAAACATTCTACTTATTTTATTCATATCAATCACCATGCAGGTCATGTCCATTATGTTGTTTTCTTCATTAAGATTAAGACCGTGGAACATTTTTTTATTTATTTTTTTTTCATTCTCAGCAAAGTCATTTTTCAAATTTCTTCGCAATAACCCCAATCGGAATAAAAAAATACAGTACAGCGGGGCAAAAAAGTATTTAGTCCGCCATCGATTGTGCAAGTTTTCCCACTTAAAATGATGACAGAGGTCTGTAATTTTCATCATAGGTACACTTCAACTGTGAGAGACAGAATGTGAAAAAAAAATCCAGGAATTCACATTGTAGGAATTTTAAAGAATTTATTTGTAAATTATGGTGGAAAATAAGTATTTGGTCAACCATTCAAAGCTCTCACTGATGGAAGGAGGTTTTGGCTCAAAATCTCACGATACATGGCCCCATTCATTCTTTCCTTAACACGGATCAATGGTCCTGTCCCCTTAGCAAGAAAAACAGCCCCAAAGCATGATGTTTCCACCCCCATGCTCCACAGTAGGTGTGGTGTTCTTGGGATGCAACTCAGTATTCTTCTTCCTCCAAACACGACGAGTTGAGTTTATACCAAAATGGATACATGTTTATATACAGTGGGGCAAACAAGTATTTAGTCAGCCACCGATTGTGCAAGTTCTCCCACTTAAAATGATGACAGAGGTCTGTAATTTTCATCATAGGTACACTTCAACTGTGAGAGACAGAATGTGAAAAAAAAATCCAGGAATTCACATTGTAGGAATTTTAAAGAATTTATTTGTAAATTATGGTGGAAAATAAGTATTTGGTCAACCATTCAAAGCTCTCACTGATGGAAGGAGGTTTTGGCTCAAAATCTCACGATACATGGCCCCATTCATTCTTTCCTTAACACGGATCAATCGTCCTGTCCCCTTAGCAGAAAAACAGCCCCAAAGCATGATGTTTCCACCCCCATGCTTCACAGTAGGTGTGGTGTTCTTGGGATGCAACTCAGTATTCTTCTTCCTCTGCTTTGTGTTTACAAACACTGCAAGTTAATCCTTTTAGCCTGTTTCTTTTTGAGCCCGTCCAGAGTTTTCCGCAAGTCTTCGCCAGAGGCTGATGTGGCGTAGATGTGAGTAGACTTCAATACATGGTTCTGTTTAGCCACGTGAACTGTTGCTTCACATACAGTGGGGCAAAAAAGTATTTAGTCCGCCACCGATTGTGCAAGTTCTCCCACTTAAATTGATGACAGAGGTCTGTAATTTTCATCATAGGTACACTTCAACTGTGAGAGACAGAATGTGAAAAAAAAAATCCAGGAATTCACATTGTAGGAATTTTAAAGAATTTATTTGTAAATTATGGTGGAAAATAAGTATTTGGTCAACCATTCAAAGCTCTCACTGATGGAAGGAGGTTTTGGCTCCAAATCTCACGATACATGGCCCCATTCATTCTTTCCTTAACACGGATCAATGGTCCTGTCCCCTTAGCAAGAAAAACAGCCCCAAAGCATGATGTTTCCACCCCCATGCTCCACAGTAGGTGTGGTGTTCTTGGGATGCAACTCAGTATTCTTCTTCCTCCAAACACGACGAGTTGAGTTTATACCAAAATGGATACATGGATGATACAGCAGAGGATTGGGAGGATGTCATGTGGTCAGATGAAACCAAAATAGAACTTTTTGGTACGGTAGTATGGACACAGGAACACATGCGTACAGAGCTAACAGGGGCAGAAATATGAGGAAGTTGTCGTCAGCAGCTTATATAAAGAATATTGTACAGGTACACAAATAAATATTATCAAATTCTCAATAGTAATTAAAATCAGGGGGGTTTGGTTTGGATCCGTTACAGAAATGAATTGAGAAGCAAGTATTTGGTGCATAAATAAAGATCAGTCAGAATACATACTCAGCAATGTTATTGCAATATGAACATGTTTGATAAGTGTAGCTAATTGGATGGATGGATGGATGGATGGATGGATGGATGGATGGATGGATGGATGGATGGATGGATGGATGGATGGATAGATAGATAGATAGATAGATAGATAGATAGATAGATAGATAGATAGATAGATAGATAGATAGATAGATAGATAGATAGATAGATAGATAGATAGATAGATAGATAGATAGATAGATAGATAGATAGATAGATAGATAGATAGATAGATAGATAGATAGATAGATAGATAGTACTTTATTGATTCCTCGAATAGCCATAGTAAAAATAATAAGTTAGTTACTGCTTCTCACTTTTGTAACATTGCTTGTTCTTGAGTATAAACATAAATTACTACTGTAATCACTCTCTCACTGGGCTCTCTAAAAGCTGCAGTACATCCAGAATGCTGCTGCTCGAGTCCTGACTAGAACCAGGAAATAGGACCATATCAGTCCAGTGCTTAGGTCACTGCACTGGCTTCCTGTTGCTCGGAGAAAATACTTTTTTTATTCTTAACTGTGTTCCAGTTTTATGCTCCTAAAATATGGAATAGTCTTCCTGAAGATGTGAGACGGGCTTCAACGTTGTCAATTTTCAAATCCAGCCTGAAACTATTTTATTCAATTTTGCTTGTGACAACTGAAAGTGTTTCAGATTGATTTATTTGAACTAATTACGGGATGATGAAGCTAGAGTACCAAAAGCAGAACATACTTTGAACAAATGGGCGTAGTTGTCGACTGTGAGCAGTTTGTGGACTCCACAAAGTAGTGGGAAGTTATGATTGACTGATCCCTTGCGGGTGTACCTAATGAAATGGGAAGCAGGCCTATATATACAGTATGAGAGTGAACTAGTGTCATTAAGTCAGAAAAGAGAATTGGCAGCTTTTATAACATATGATAACATCAATGTCTGGAATGTTATTAACATTGGGGCCCATTCAGCAATAAGTTCCTAACATTTCCTCCTATCTTTCTTCTTAAGTGATTTCCTAAGAGGAGTCCATTCAAATTCATGACATGTTCTTAAACGGCCAAATTGTTCCCATCTGCTGCTCTTAAGTTACTGAATGCCAACTGGTTAGCACGTGCATGTCTATCAAAATTTGCATACAAACACCCTTATTTCCCCAACATGCATATGTTAACACCCTTAATGCTGGAATTTGCGTCAAGGGCTATATAAGTAAACATTGATTGATTGATTGATAAACGCCCTTAATTCCCCGTTTAATGGCACAATACCGGCGGAAAAGCCGAACATCAAACACACGGAGAAAACACAAACAGATTACAGAAGAAAAAATCGTATAAACCCCCGGGGGAAATACCTAATGTCAAAATGTAAATTTAAGAAAGGGGGGACTGCTGAGATACCCGAAAGTGTTCAAATAAATATTCGTCACTTCGGGGAAATGTGTCTACGTGGTCGTGAAATATGCACAATCAGCGGCATCTTGCAGTAGCAGCAAAAGCATTGCCATTGTGTGAGTTGAGTTGCAACAGGTTGCACGAGGATTGTTGGTCTTTTGAAATGAGAAATGAATTATATTTATATAGCGCTTTTCTCAAGTGACTCAAAGCGCTTTACATAGTGACACCCAATATCTAAGTTACATTTAAACCAGTGTGGGTGGCACTGGGAGCAGGTGGGTAAAGTGTCTTGCCCAAGGACACAACGGCAGTAACTAGGATGGCACAAGCGGGAATCGAACATGCAACCCTCAAGTTGCTGGCACGGCCACTCTACCAACCGAGTGTATCTATCTATCTATCTATCTATCTATCTATCTATCTATCCATCTATCTATCTATCTATCTATCTATCTATCTATCATCCATCCATCCATCCATCCATCCATCCATCCATCCATCCATCCATCCATCCATCCATCCATCCACCCACCCACCCATCCATCCATCCATCCATCCATCCATCCATCTATCTATCTATCTATCCATCCATCTATGATATTAATGTAACATTAGACAATAGAAGTAAGGGAACTTGTCACACTTAAAGGCCTACTGAAATGAGATTTTCTTATTTAAACGGGGATAGCAGCTCCATTCTATGTGTCATACTTGATCATTTCACGATATTGCCATATTTTTGCTGAAAGGATTTAGTAGAGAACATCCACGATAAAGTTTGCAACTTTTGGTGCTGATAAAAAAGCCTTGTCTTTACCGGAAGTCGCAGACGATGACTTCACAAGTGTGAGGGCTCCTCACATCCTCACATTGTTTTTAATGGGAGCCTCCAGCAGCAAGAGCTATTCGGACCGAGAAAACGACAATGTCCCCATTAATTTGAGCGAGGATGAAAGATTTGTGGATGATGATATTGATAGCGACGGACTAGAAAAAATAAATAAATAAATAAAGTTAAAAAAAAAAAAGGTGATTGCATTGAGACGGATTCAGATGTTTTTAGACACATTTACTAGGAAAATTCTGGGAAATCCCTTATCTTTCTATTGTGTTGCTAGTGTTTTAGTGAGATTAAATAGTACCTGATAGTCGGAGGGGTGTGTCCACGGGTGTCTTGAGGCCAGTGTCTGAGGGAAGTCGACGGCAGATACAAGGACGGTGCAAACTCCATGGAACTCCTGTAAGAGGCGACTTTTTAACACGATTTTCTCACCGAAACCTGCCGGTTGACAAGTGGTCGGGATCCATGTTCGCTTGACCGCTCTGATCCATAGTAAAGCTTCACCTCTGGGAATTTTAAACAAGGAATCACCGTGTGTTTGTGTGGCTAAAGGCTAAAGATTCCCATCTCCATCTTTCTATTTTGACTTCTCCATTATTAATTGAACAAATTGCAAAAGATTCAGCAACACAGATGTCCGGAATACTGTTTAATTGGACGATTAAAAGAGACGACTTTTAGCCGCAAATAGTCCGTGACGTCAACAAGAAACTCTGCGGGAAATTTAAAATTGCAATTTAGTAAACTAAATTGTTGCAATGTTAATATCTCATCCTTGATATGTAAACTATCAGACTGCGTGGTGGGTAGTAGTGGCTTTCAGTAGGCCTTTAAGAACAAATAGGACACCCTAAGAGTACTCTGGAGCACTCGTAGATTTTGTTCTTACCTGCGAACAAATCCCAACTAAGAAAATATTGGTGAATACAAAAATCTCATTATAAACTTTGTAAGTGGGCCTAAGAACAACATTTGTTCTAAAGAACGGTTGCTGAATGGGGCCCACTGACCTTTATTATCAATTATATATAGCAGTGGTTCTCAAATGGGAGTAGTTCGAAGTATGTTTTACTCAATATAAGTCATAAAATCTCAGCAACAAGCTGTAATATCTAGCTGAGATAATTTAGGACCAAAACCCCTTAAAACAAGTAAAACACTCTAACATAAAATCTGCTTAGTGAGAAGAATGATCTTATCAGATAGAAAATAAGCAAATATCACCTTATTTGAGATATTTAATCTTACTTAGATTTCAGTTTTCGCAGTGTATTTCAGTTGTTTTTATCTTTCTTTGTCGGGTCAGCGTCGATTGGCACGTCATGTTCGGATGTACATTGTGGACGCTGTCTTTGCTCCACAGGAAGTCTTTGCTGTCGTCCAGCAATCTGTTTTTTTGTTTACTTTGTAGCCCGTTCAGTTTTAGTTTCATTCTGCATAGCATTCCCTAAGCTTCGATGTCTTTTCTTTGGGGCACTCACCTCTTTATTTTTGGTTAAAAGATTAGACACATTTTTACCTGCACACTGCCTCCCGCTGTTCCCAACATCTAGAAAATTCTACGGCTGCCACCTACTGATATGGAAGAGTATTACAAGGTTACTCTGCCAAGCTCTAGACCAGTGGTTCTCAAATTGGGATACGTGGACCCCTGGGGGTACTTGAAGGTATGACAAGGGGTACATGAGATTTTTCAAAACTATTCTAAAAATAGCAACAATTCAAAAATCCTTTATAAATATATTTATTGAATAATACTTCAACATAATATGAATATAAGTTCATAGACTGTGAAAAGAAATACAACAATGCAATATTTAGTGTTGCAGCTAGATTTTTTTGTGGACATGTTCCACTAATATTGGTGTTAAAGATTTCTTTTTTTGTGAAGAAATGTTTAGAATTAAGTTCATGAATCCAGATGGATCTCTATTACAATCCCCAAAGAGGGCACTTTAAATTGATGATTACTTCTATGTGTAGAAATCTTGGAGTCCTTTGCCATGGGCAAGGACCCTATTGAAATTGCTGTTTTATTCTTTACTATTATTATTATTCTTTATTATTCCGCACCTATGCACTGTAATTTGAGCCCCTTAACATGCTTCAAAACTCCCCAAATTTGACACACACGTCGGTGTGGCAAACCTTCCCAACATATTAAGCAACCAAACCCCAAAAATGAAAATTGCGCTCTAGCGCCCCCTAAAAAGAAACAAAAAACAGACTGCTTGTAACTTCCGTTAGGAATGTCGTAGAGACATGAAACAAAAACTTCTATGTAGGTCTGACTTAGACCTACATTTCCAATAAAAAACTTCTACACCCAAAATCAACAGAAATTTTGCAAAAACTCATTCAAAGCAAAATTTTCGCAAACAATGCTATTTTTGCCTCTTTGAGCTGTAATTTGGCCCCCTTAAAATGCTTCAAAACTTGGCACAAACATCAGGACTGGCAAAAATTGCGATCTGGTGAAAAAACCAAACCTTAAAACTCAAAATTGCGCTCTATTGCAATTTTTGAATAAAACACAGAAAAAACTGCTCTTAGGAAGAGGAAACAGATAAAACTGCTTGTAAATTCTGGTAGGAATGTCGGACAGACATGAAACAAAAACCTCAACGTAGGTCTCACTTAGACCTACATTTTGATTATTGGCATCTTTCAGTTAAAATCAACAGGAAGTTGGCAATTACCCCTTCAACTAAAAGTTTTGTAAAAAGCTGTCACCTTTTTCAAACGTAAACTCCTCCGAGTGTGTTTTGAAACAAAGACCTCTATGTAGGTCTGACTTAGACCAGGGCTTGGCAGCGGCCGAAGGCGGACCCGACCAACACTGCTTGCAGCTTTAATTTATAATTGAATCACTTGTTTATTTTTCAACAAGTTTTTAGTTATTTTTATATATTTTTTTACCAAATAGTTCAAGAAAGACCACTACAAATGAGCAACATTTTGCACTGTTATACAATTTGATAAATCAGAAACTGATGACATAGTGCTGTATTTTACTTCTTTATCCCTTTTTTTCAACCAAAAATGATTAGGGGGTACTTGAATTAAAAAAATGTTCACAGGGGGTACATCACTGAAAAAAGGTTGAGAACCACTGATATATAGGGTGCATACAACAGATGCACCCTGTATATATTATAGGTGCTACCCTGTTGTTCTCAGATTATAAGACGTGGACTAGAGGTGGGGGGGATGGGTTGCCCACATCTGAGGTCCTCTCCAAGGTTTCTCATAGTCAGCATTGTCACTGGCGTCCCACTGGATGTGAATTCTCCCTGCCCACTGGGTGTGAGTTTTCCTTGCCCTTTTGGGGGTTCTTCCGTGGATGTTGTAGTCCTAATGATTTGTGCAGTCCTTTGAGACATTTGTGATTCCATCCATCCATCATCTTCCGCTTATCCGAGGTCGGGTCGCGGGGGCAACAGCCTAAGCAGGGAAACCCAGACTTCCCTCTCCCCAGCCACTTCGTCTAGCTCTTCCCGGGGGATCCCGAGGCGTTCCCAGGCCAGCCGGGAGACATAGTCTTCCCAACGTGTCCTGGGTCTTCCCCGTGGCCTCCTACCGGTTGGACGTGCCCTAAACACCTCCCTAGGGAGGCGTTCGGGTGGCATCCTGACCAGATGCCCGAACCACCTCATCTGGCTCCTCTCGATGTGAAGGAGCAGCGGCTTTACTTTGAGTTCCTCCCGGATGGCAGAGCTTCTCACCCTATCTCTAAGGGAGAGACCCGCCACCCGACGGAGGAAACTAATTTCGGCCACTTGTACCCGTGATCTTATCCTTTCGGTCATGACCCAAAGCTCATGACCATAGGTGAGGATGGGAACGTAGATCGACCGGTAAATTGAGAGCTTTGCCTTCCGGCTCAGCTCCTTCTTCACCACAACGGATCGGCACAACGTCCGCATTACTGAAGACGCCGCACCGATCCGCCTGTCGATCTCACGATCCACTCTTCCCTCACTCGTGAACAAGACTCCTAGGTACTTGAACTCCTCCACTTGGGGCAGGGTCTCCTCCCCAACCCGGAGATGGCACTCCACATTTGTGATTTGTGGCTATATAAATAAACATTGATTGATTGATTGATGTTGCTTTATTGCGAAACAAACTTGACAAGATTAAAAACCCCAAACTGTTTTTGATTGAGATGCCAGTGCTACATCCTATCGATTTTGTCATTAAGGCGACTGGCCTTGAATATTTCTCCACCGGCTATTTTTGTGTCCTCTCAATTTGAGCATTGTCATCAACCTTGCATGGGTGGTTATGTGGCTCCGTAGAATCCTGGCTGAACATGCTCCATCCCCGCTGCCGGTGTAAGACTCAGCATGTAAGCCTCGTACGCATCCGTGCTCATATTTCCTTTATGGCACTTCATTTATGAGTCAGCTGTTGCTACTCTCACTGCCACATTTCGCTAAATGTCATTCTACATGCACACACACACACACACACACACACACACTCTCCAAACAGGGTATGCCGGCACTCCAAGAAAGCGCACGTATGTGATGATTCACATACAAACCCACATGGAGCGCAACATGAAGTCATGCACGTGCACAGATGTGCTTCGCTTACATGCACAAACACACAAAGTCGGTCTCTGGGTGAGAGCCTTTTGAGAGACGAGCAGAAAAGAAGCGGTGCATGTGCTCGGGTGATAATGTAGCATGGTCCGATAATCTCCCCGCGGTGCGGCTTTAACCGTTATTACAGACACACTCACATCGATCAAAAAAAAACCGAGGCTAGAGAGAAATCAGAGCATGATGGGGAAATTAGCACTAAGCTGGATGAACGTCATCGCTTTTTAAAAAAGTGTGAACTACCATTTTTTTAGAGCAGGGGTCACCAACCTTTTTGAAACCAAGAGCTACTTCTTGGGTACTGGTTAATGCGAAGGGCTACCAGTTTGATACACACTTAAATAAAGTGCCAGAAATAGCCAATTTGCTCAATTTACCTTTAATAAATAAATCGATATATGTAAAAAAATGGGTATTTCTGTCTGTCATTCAATCAATCAATCAATCAATGTTTACTTATATAGCCCTAAATCACTAGTGTCTCAAAGGGCTGCACAAACCACTACGACATCCTCGGTAGGCCCACATAAGGGCAAGGAAAACTCACACCCAGTGGGACGTCGGTGACAATGATGACTATGAGAACCTTGGAGAGGAGGAAAGCAATGGATGTCGAGCGGGTCTAACATGATACTGTGAAAGTTCAATCCATAATGGATCCAACACAGTCGCAAGAGTCCAGTCCAAAGCGGATCCAACACAGCAGCGAGAGTCCCGTTCACAGCGGAGCCAGCAGGAAACCATCCCAAGCGGAGGCGGATCAGCAGCGCAGAGATGTCCCCAGCCGATACACAGGCAAGCAGTACATGGCCACTGGATCGGACCGGACCCCCTCCACAAGGGAGAGTGGGACATAGAAGAAAAAGAAAAGAAAAGAAACGGCAGATCAACTGGTCTAAAAAGGGAGTCTATTTAAAGGCTAGAGTATACAAATGAGTTTTAAGGTGAGACTTAAATGCTTCATTCCGTCGTACATTTTTTTTTTCCTTTTACAGAAGGTTTTTTGTAGAGAATAAATGATGAAAAAACACTTAATTGAACGGTTTAAAAGAGGAGAAAACAAGAAAAAAAAGAAAATGTAATTTTGAAACATTATCTTCAATTTCGACTCTTTAAAATTCCAAATTCATCCGAAAAAAAGAAGAGAAAAACTAGCTAATTTGAATCTTTTTGAAAAAAAAATATATATATATATATAATTTATGGAAAATCATTAGTAATTTTTCCTAAATTAAGATTAATTTTAGAATTTTGATGACATGTTTTAAATAGGTTAAAATCCAATCCTCATTTTGTTAGAAAATTGGACCAAGCTTTAATTCTAACAAAGACAAATCATTATTTCTTCTAGATTTTCCAGAACAAAAATGTTAAAAGAAATTCAAAAGACTTTGAAATAAGATTTAAATTTGATTATAAAAATGTTCTATATTTGCCAGAATATTTTTTTTGAATTTTAATCATAATAAGTTTAAAGATAAATATTTCACAAATATTCTTCGTCGAAAAATCAGAAGCTAAAATGAAGAATTAAATTAAAATGTATTTATTATTCTTTACAATAATAAAAAAAATACTTGAACATTGATTTAAATTGTCAGGAAAGAAGAGGAAGGAATTTAAAAGATAAAAAGGTATATGTGTTTAAAAATCCTAAAATCATTTTTAAGGTTGTATTTTCTCTCTAAGATTGTCTTTCTAAAAGTTATAAGAAGCAAAGTAAAAAAATAAATGAATTTATTTCAACAAGTGAAGACCAAGTCTTTAAAATATTTTCTTGGATTTTCAAATTCTATTTGAGTTTTGTCTCTCTTAGAATTAAAAATGTTGAGCAAAGCGAGACCAGCTTGCTAGTAAATATATAAAATGTAAAAAATAGAGGCAGCTCACTGGTAAATGCTGCTATTTGAGCTATTTTTAGAAGAGGCCAGCGGGCGACTCATCTGGTCCTTACGGGCGACCGGGTGCACCGCGTTGGTGACCCCTGCTCTAGAGCGTCTCCACTGCTCTAGAGTCCAGTGGCGACGTGCTTTAACACCACTGCATCCAACAATTTGCATTGAAATTGGTGATTTATGGCTTAGATGCAGCCGCTCGGCCATGAAAACCCATTCCATGCAGCTCTCTGCGTACTGTACGTGGGCTAATTGGAAGGTCACATGAGGTTTGGAGCTCTGTAGCGACTGACTGTGCAGAAAGTCGACCACCTCTTTGGACTATGCACTTCAGCATCCGCTGATCCCTCTCGGGCAGTTTACGTGGCCTACCACTTGGTGGCTGAGTTGCTGTTGTTCCCAAACTCTTCCATTTTCTTTTAATAAAGCCGACAGTTGAATTTGGAATATTTAGGAGCGAGGAAATTTCGCGACTGGATTTGTTGCACAGGTGGCAACCTATGAAAGTTCCACCCTGGAAATTACTGAGCTCATTCTTTCACAAATGTTTGTAGAAACAGTCTCCATGCCTAAGTACTTGATTAAATACACCTACGGGCGGGCCACTTGATTCTTATTATTTGGATGGGTGGCCAAATGCTTTTGGCGATATAGTGTATATCACAGTTGTTTGTCCTCATTTTTAGCCAGTTTGCATGAACTACTTGTCAGACTTGCTGATAACTACAATAACTATCAATAAATTCATCAATCAGAAGTCAAATTTGAATGACAACTGCGCTTTGTTACAGAGCTACAAATAAATGATATGACTTCAATCAATCAATCAATCAATCAATCAATGTTTACTTATATAGCCCTAAATCACTAGTGTCTCAAAGGGCTGCACAAACCACTACGACATCCTCGGTAGGCCCACATAAGGGCAAGGAAAACTCACACCCAGTGGGACACCAGTGACAATGCTGACTATGAGAAACCTTGGAGAAGACCTCAGAAGTGAGCAACCCCCCCCCCCCCCCCCCCTCTAGGGGACTGAAAGCAATGGATGTCGAGCGGGTCTAACATGATACTGTGAAAGTTCAATCCATAGTGGCTCCAACACAGCCGCGAGAGTTCAGTTCAAAGCGGATCCAAGACAGCAGCGAGAGTCCCGTCCACAGGAAACCATCCCAAGCGGAGGCGGATCAGCAGCGTAGAGATGTCCCCAACCGATAGACAGGCGAGCGGTCCATCTTTGGTCCCGACTCTGGACAGCCAGTATTTCATCCATGGTCGTCGGACCGGACCCCCTCCACAACAGAGGGGGGGGGCAGAGGAGAAAAAGAAGAGAAGCGGCAGATCAACTGGTCTAAAGAGGAGGTCTATTTAAAGGCTAGAGTATACAAATGAGTTTTAAGGTGAGACTTAAATGCTTCTACTGAGGTAGCATCTCGAACTGTTACCGGGAGGGCATTCCAGAGTACTGGAGCCCGAACGGAAAACGCACTATAGCCCGCAGACTTTTTTTGGGCTTTAGGAATCACTAATAAGCCGGAGTCTTTTGAACGCAGATTTCTTGCCGGGACATATGGTACAATACAATCAGCAAGATAGGATGGAGCTAGACCGTGTAGTATTTGTGGAGGGGGGGGGCAGAGGAGAAAAAGAAGAGAAGCGGCAGATCAACTGGTCTAAAGAGGAGGTCTATTTAAAGGCTAGAGCATACAAATGAGTTTTAAGGTGAGACTTAAATGCTTCTACTGAGGTAGCATCTCGAACTGTTACCGGGAGGGCATTCCAGAGTATTGGAAAACGCTCTATAGCCCGCAGACTTTTTTGGGGCTTTAAGAATCACTAATAAGCCAGAATCCTTTGAACGCAGATTTCAGACTTTAATCCCATTTTCTGTAAATGCACATCTAATTCCAGTTCAACATCCTGTCAGGTAGTCCCAATTCAATTCAAATTCTTCAAACCGATTTTAATTCCAAACCTAGTATGTTGCATGTGGGTTGCACGATACTCATTAAATAGGCTGAGTGATAATTAGGAATAAAAAGTAGCCTACTAAGTAGGTTAATGGATGCATGTCATCCGCCACCACACTCCTAGTTGAAAACTACACACTCATCTACGAGGTCATATGACAGTTAGAGACGGGGAAAACGCTTCAGATGTTTCTTCACCTCCAGCGATGCTTTAAGTCGAGTGCTGCTGTGCAACATCTTCTATTAATATAATACATGAAATCAGCAAGTTGGTCACTCACGAGGGGAAGCAATTTAATGTAAATAGACAAATAAATAAAGAAAGAAAGATTATGAAAAGCTGTTTTAATTAGGCCGCTTCAAGGGATGAGGGAATAATGGCGGCAGGGAGAATTAGACAAGATAATGAGTTTAAGTTGAAAGCAGACGAGGCAACTCCAACCATGTTTTCATACGCTAATGTGCAGTAGCTCTAATGCCGTGCACAAGCAATCGGAATATGGCATTAATATTGCAAAAAAAAACACCTTTTGAAATGCACACAAGAGTGTGAATATTTAACTCCGGCATCAGAAACAAAAGGCAACTGCACGAACAAATCTGAACTGAATCCTTTTTTAAAAGCCGTCAATGGAACAAAAACAACAAGAACGTTTACACCAGCATTTTGCGACAAATTGGGCCGAAAGCTTTCTAAATGTCGCTGATGAATGTTTTATTCATATGTTTTCAGATTGTTTTGTTGGCGTCGCACCACATCTGCAGTTACCGTTGTCCGCAGCTTTTCAATGGATCTCATTTAGCCACGAGTTATGACATATAGATGCGGCATTTGTTTGGTTTCCTAAAGGCAAAGCCACGGTTTTTCATTGATTGATTGATACTTTTATTAGTAGATTGTACATATTCCATACAATTGACCACTAAATGGTAACACCCCAATAAGTTTTTCAACTTGTTTAAGTCGGGGTCCATGTTAATCAATTCATGGTACAAATATATACTATCAACATAATACAGGTTTTCGTCCTAGTCGTGGAACTGTGGACCAGCTCTATACTCTCGGCAGGGTTCTTGAGGGTGCATGGGAGTTTGCCCAACCAGTCTACATGTGCTTTGTGGACTTGGAGAAGGCATTCGACCGTGTCCCTCGGGAAGTCCTGTGGGGAGTGCTCAGAGAGTATTGGGTATCGGACTGTCTTATTATGGCGGTCCGCTCCCTGTATGATCAGTGTCAGAACTTGGTCCGCATTGCCGGCAGTAAGTCGGACACATTTCCAGTGAGGGTTGGACTCCGCCAAGGCTGTCCTTTGTCACCGATTCTGTTCATAACTTTTATGGACATAATTTCTAGGCGCAGTCAAGGCATTGAGTGGTTCCGGTTTGGTGGCCGCGGGATTAGGTCTCTGCTTTTTAAAGACGATGTGGTCCTGTTGGCTTCATCTGGCCGGGATCTTCAGCTCTCGCTGGATCGGTTCGCAGCCGAGTGTGAAGCGACCGGAATGAGAATCAGCACCTCCAAGTCCGAGTCCATGGTTCTCTCCCGGAAAAGGGTAGAGTGCCATCTCCGGGTTGGGGAGGAGACCCTGCCCCAAGTGGAGGAGTTCAAGTACCTAGGAGTCTTGTTCACGAGTGGGGGAAGAGTGGATCGTGAGATCGACAGGCGGATCGGTGCGGCGTCTTCAGTAATGCGGACGTTGTACCGATCCGTTGTGGTGAAGAAGGAGCTGAGCCGGAAGGCAAAGCTCTCAATTTACCGGTCGATCTACGTTCCCATCTTCACCTATGGTCATGAACTTTGGGTCATGACCGAAAGGATAAGATCACGGGTACAAGCGGCCCAAATGAGTTTCCAGGTCTCTCCCTTAGAGATAGGGTGAGAAGCTCTGCCATCCGGGAGGAACTCAAAGTAAAGCCGCTGCTCCTTCACATCGAGAGGAGCCAAATGAGGTGGTTCGGGCATCTGGTCAGGATGCCACCCGAACGCCTCCCGAGGGAGGTGTTTAGGGCACGTCCAACCGGTAGGAGGCCACGGGGAAGACCCAGGACACGTTGGGAAGACTATGTCTCCCAGCTGCCCTGGGAACGCCTCGGGATCCCCCGGGAAGAGCTAGACGAAGTGGCTGGGGAGAGGGAAGTCTGGGGCTTCCCTGCTTAGGCTGTTGCCCCCGCGACCCGACCTCGGATAAGCGGAAGAAAATGGATGGATGGATGGATAATACAGTCATCACAGAAGTTAATCATCATAGTATATACATTGAATTATTTACATTATTTACAATCCGGGGGGTGGGATGAGGAGCTTTGGTTGATATCAGAACTTCAGTCATCAACAATTGTATCAACAGGGAAATGTGGACATTGAAACAGTGTAGGTCTTATTTAGTAGGATATGTACAGCCAGCAGAGAACATAGTGAGTTCAGATAGCATAAGAACAAGTATATACATTAGAAGTACATTTGAGTTGTTTATAATCCGGGGAGATGGGATGTGAATGGAGGAGGGTATTAGTAAAGTGTTAAAGTTGCCTGGAGGTGTTGTTTTAGAGCGCTTTTGAAGGAATATAGAGATGCACTTACTTTTATACCTGTTGGGAGTGCATTCCACATTGATGTGGCATTGTAAGAGAATGAGTTAAGACCTTTGTTAGATCGAAATCTGGGTTTAACGTGGTTTGTGGAGCTCCCCCTGGTGTTGTGGTTATGGCGGTCATTTACGTTAAGGAAGTAGTTTGACATGTACTTCGTTATCAAGGAGGTGTAGCGGATTTTATAGACTAGGCTCAGTGCAAGTTGTTTTACTCTGTCCTCCACCCTGAGCCAGCCCACTTTGGAGAAGTGGGTTGGATTGAGGTGTGATCTGGGGTGGAGGTCTAAAAGTAACCGGACTAGCTTGTTCTGGGATGTTTGGAGTCTAGATTTGAGGGTTTTGGAGGTGCTGGGGTACCAGGAGGTGCAAGCGTAATCGAAGAAGGGTTGAATGAGAGTTCCCGCTAGAATCCTCAAGGTGCTTTTGTTGACCAGAGAGGAGATTCTGTAGAGGAATCTCGTTCTTTGGTTGACCTTTTTGATCACCTTGGTTGCCATTTTATCACAGGAAAGATTGGCCTCTAGAATGGAACCTAGGTAGGTGATCTCATCCTTCCTGGTGATAACAATGTCACCCACTTTTATAGTGAAGTCACTGACCTTCGTAAGTTTGATATGGGACCCAAATAGGATGGATTCTGTTTTACCTAAGTGTATGGATAGCTTGTTGTCAGCGAGCCAGGTGCAAATATTAAGGAGTTCAGCACTGAGGATTTGTTCCACCTGTGACTTGTCCTTGCCGGATACACATCGTGTAATTTTAGAACGCCAGATCGGAATCTGGGTTTAACGTGGTTTGTGGAGCACCCCCTGGTGTTGTGGTTATGGCGGTCATTTACGTTAAGGAAGTAGTTTGACATGTACTTCGGTATCAAGGAGGTGTAGCGGATTTTATAGACTAGGCTCAGTGCAAGTTGTTTTACTCTGTCCTCCACCCTGAGCCAGCCCACTTTGGAGAAGTGGGTTGGATTGAGGTGTGATCTGGGGTGGAGGTCTAAAAGTAACCGGACTAGCTTGTTCTGGGATGTTTGGAGTCTAGATTTGAGGGTTTTGGAGGTGCTGGGGTACCAGGAGGTGCAAGCGTAATCAAAGAAGGGTTGAATGAGAGTTCCCGCTAGAATGTTGACCAGAGAGGAGATTCTGTAGAGGAATCTCGTTCTTTGGTTGACCTTTTTGATCACCTTGGTTGCCATTTTATCACAGGAAAGATTAGCCTCTAGAATGGAACCTAGGTAGGTGATCTCGTCCTTCCTGGTGACAACAATGTCACCCACTTTTATAGTGAAGTCACTGACCTTCTTAAGTTTGAAATGGGACCCAAATGGGATGTATTCTGTTTTACCTAAGTGTATGGATAGCTTGTTGTCAGCGAGCCAGGTGCAAATATTAAGGAGTTCAGCACTGAGGATTTGTTCCACCTGTGACTTGTCCTTGCCGGATACACATCGTGTAATTTTAGAACGCCAGATCGGAATCTGGGTTTAACGTGGTTTGTGGAGCACCCCCTGGTGTTGTGGTTATGGCGATCATTTACGTTAAGGAAGTAGTTTGACATGTACTTCGGTATCAAGGAGGTGTAGCGGATTTTATAGACTAGGCTCAGTGCAAGTTGTTTTACTCTGTCCTCCACCCTGAGCCAGCCCACTTTGGAGAAGTGGGTTGGATTGAGGTGTGATCTGGGGTGGAGGTCTAAAAGTAACAGGACTAGCTTGTTCTGGGATGTTTGGAGTCTAGATTTGAGGGTTTTGGAGGTGCTGGGGTACAAGGAGGTGCAAGCGTAATCGAAGAAGGGTTGAATGAGAGTTCCCGCTAGAATGTTGACCAGAGAGGAGATTCTGTAGAGGAATCTCGTTCTTTGGTTGACCTTTTTGATCACCTTGGTTGCCATTTTATCACAGGAAAGATTAGCCTCTAGAATGGAACCTAGGTAGGTGATCTCATCCTTCCTGGTGACAACAATGTCACCCACTTTTATAGTGAAGTCACTGACCTTCTTAAGTTTGAAATGGGACCCAAATAGGATGGATTCTGTTTTACCTAAGTGTATGGATAGCTTGTTGTCAGCGAGCCAGGTGCAAATATTAAGGAGTTCAGCACTGAGGATTTGTTCCACCTGTGACTTGTCCTTGCCGGATACACATCGTGTAATTTTAGAACGCTTTTTTGATTATTTGTGGGATTCTGCGGTGAATCGATGAACTACGGGGGGGAGTTGACCTGTTGTTAAGACACTGCCACTCGTGTTGCTAATTAAAGATGAGTTCGCAAAGTTACTATCATCCTCCTGCAGCTTGAAGCTCCTTTCTGCTGAAACGGTAATTATTGCTTCAAAGAGTACACCACAATTCTCCCGAGTCCCCATTTAGAAACTTTCACATCTCACCCTTTCGCTGTGCAGATGATTGAACTTTTCGGAGTTAATCGTTAATCACTTGTTGAACCACCACAGGATGATTAGCGCTCAGCAAGCTTTGAGTCGGGTCACTCACTTCAGGTCAGGGACTAAAGAACAGAGCTTGCATATTCGAGATGCTCTGTCTGGATTTGTGCTCATTGATCTGTATACGTATTCAAATAATCTACGTATATTTGTGTGTTCTATGGACGATGACTCCTGATAAGAAGGTAGTATTTTTTATCACTCTGTTTTACAAATATATGTACTCACTGGCTCTGCAGAGCATACCAGTATCCAAGTCCACTGGTCGTTGGTAGTGGTGAGAGGAAGCAACCTGACTACCACTATCAGATGTATTGAAAATTAACGAAGTCTATCCATCTTTCCACCCTTCAAGGTGAGACTCTTCCTCTCAGCTGGTCTTTAAAAGGAGAACCGTCAGGTAGTGTCTGATAATTGGTGACCTTTGCGATGACCGCCTCTCAGATCTCTCTGATTGTAGCCGCTTTTATTTCCGGACCATACCGGTAACATCTTTCAGCTTAGTTAATTCAAGTCACGCTGGCCTTAAAAAGATTGTTTTTTTTGTTTTTTTAGGTCCGATCAAAATAAGATCAATCTCTATGTGATTGTATCTGAGTATTACTTCTAGCACCTAAATCATGTGGTAATTTATCCACAGACTGTGGTAGAGACTGATTGTATTAGCTTGTTTGAACAGCTCTTCACAGGGGAATCTCAGGGTAATGGATACTATATTGACCCAAGGAAAAATTGAGATACACATTTAATCAATCCTGGGTTGTGCTAAACTCCTGGGTTCACCTTGAAGCTTAATATGTCTGTATACCAAAATATTTTACGCAATGCTATGCTTTTAAGTTTGTGGAAAAGGTTTAGGAAAGGGCCAAACAAGGTCCATCAGGCATGGTTAGATTTGTTTTGCAGAAAGGTCCTCGTGGACTGTAACGAAAATGTAAACCCTTGTGTCACAATATTTTAGTCAAGTGGAGCTTTGAAGATTGAACAGACATACCTGGGAACCCTGACTATTTTGGATTTACAAAACATTTTACAATAAGAAAATTGTGTAAATATAAATTACAATCAATTCAAACCTGCACAAAAGTGCACAATCTAACTTTCCAATTCCATTGTTTTGATTATTGTGAAATTACACATTGTTTTAAGGAGATATGCCAGTATACCCACTTGAAGAGTTGTAAAATTCCATGGCCACCAAAACCGGGTAATAAGTTCTCGTGGTATCACCCACAAAAAGCACTAACTTGAGGATTTACTGGATATGCTGGATCTTTTTCCACTCAGAAGCCTTTATTTAAGAATTATATGACCTTGAGCTTTGACAGTTTGTTGTTTAGAACACCATACGACTATGCCTGGTCTTAAAAGACGGTGAGCAGTTTTATCATATCCTTTCATAAATTTTCTATGCCCCTTGTTCTTATTAGGGTCATCCGGAGCTTGTCCCAACTGACTTTGTGTGATAAGCTGGGTACACCTTGGACTGGTTGCCTGTCAATCACATGACCCATTTTTAAAACAACCACTCACTTTTTCATCCACAAACAATTTAAAGTGTTCAATTAATCTAAAATGCAAAGCTTTTGGGATGTGAGGACAAGCTGGAATACCTCTCTAATATTCCTACGTAGTCCCCGATCTCAAGAACAAGGTCAAAGTGCTTTTTACCTGTTCACCGTGTTGTCAAGTTTGATCAGAAATGAGAAAAATATGACTTTTCTTTCTTTTCAAATGTGTTCCTTGATATTATTCAGTAAACTGCTCTTATTAAGATAGCACCATCTTATCAAGTTCCCGCTAAGCGACTTGCCCCCAACTGATCCGACAGTAAGGTTGTTTGTCCAATCAGCTTGCAAGTTAATGCCTTCCCTTTTCCACACGGTTCTTTTTGGCAGTTTCCCCAAATAGTTTTGTGACACACACTATCTGGTGTTGTCAGGTTAATAGTTTATACGGTTCTGAATACGCATTGCAGCGGAACTGTTGTGAACTGGATTGCACCCAGATGTCTCAGGACCCCTCTGACACCATGCATCAATTGATGTTGGCTAAATAGCATTACTGTAAAATGCCAACCCCTTAAGTACAATGACCCCATTTACACAATAAAACCCACTGGACTTTTGTTTTAGCATAAATGCTTCCAAGTTGGCTGGATGGAAAACTTTATGTCCTCGGGCTGGAAGCAGCCCACGCGCTGGTTTTGACAACTGAAACTGATTGATTACTGCCGAAACAAGAGGAATGAAAACACATATTTCTTATTAGGTGCCACGAGAATGAAGAACAATTGACAGAGAAATGACAAGCATGAACAAATATAGCTGGAGGAAACACTTGTGCTCCCTTGTCTGTACAGAACAATGTTCACATAGATCATTTGGTCATAAAGCAGCCAGCGGGGTCCACAATATAAATTCCCTTTTATTAGCTATGGAATATCCTCATATCAGTTTAGCCTTAACTATTTGTATATCCTGGAAAAATGGCCGGTAACTTATTACCAGTAAGCAGAATGAATAAATGAATTGTGTTGACATTGAAGGATTTGAATACGGTGAAACGAGCTAACAGAGCATTTTCTATTGTTTTATTAGAAATACAAACACAAACAAATGATATTATGATTATTGTAGTCAGCTGGAGGCGTGTCTTAATGAAATTAAACAATGGATGTCCGCTAACTTTTTGCAACTCAACGGCAAAAAAACGGAAATGCTGATTATCGGTCCTGCTAGACACCGACCTCTATTTAATAATACAACTCTAACATTTGACAACCAAACAATTAAACAAGGCGACTCGGTAAAGAATCTGGGTATTATCTTTGACCCAACTCTCTCCTTTGAGTCACACATTAAAAGCGTTACTAAAACGGCCTTCTTTCATCTCCGTAATATCGCTAAAATTCGCTCCATTCTGTCCACTAAAGAGGCTGAGATCATTATCCATGCGTTTGTTACGTCTCGTCTCGATTACTGTAACGTATTATTTTCGGGTCTCCCCATGTCTAGCATTAAAAGATTACAGTTGGTACAAAATGCGGCTGCTAGACTTTTGACAAGAACAAGAAAGTTTGATCACATTACACCTGTACTGTATATACCTTTATATACATATATACATACATATATACCTATACTGTATATACCTTTATATACATATATACATACATATATACCTGTACTGGCTCACCTGCACTGGCTTCCTGTGCACTTAAGTCGTGACTTTAAGGTTGTACTACTTACGTATAAAATACTACACGGTCTAGCTCCATCCTATCTTGCCGATTGTATTGTACCATATGTCCCGGCAAGAAATCTGCGTTCAAAAGACTCTGGCTTATTAGTGATTCCTAGAGCCCAAAAAAAGTCTGCGGTCTATAGAGCGTTTTCATTTCGGGCTCCAGTACTCTGGAATGCCCTCCCGGTAAAAGTTCGAGATGCCACCTCAGTAGAAGCATTTAAGTCTCACCTTAAAACTCATTTGTATACTCTAGCCTTTAAATAGACTCCCTTTTTGGACCAGTTGATCTGCCGTTTCTTTTCTTTTTCTCCTATGTCCTTGAGAGCCCTTTGAGACACTAGTGATTTAGGGCTATAATATCGGCAGTTCGATTTTATTGGGCATCTCTACTAATGGATGGATGGATGTTCTGAAAATATGTTTTTTTTTTGTTTGTTTTTTTAACGTGTTACTTGTTATTAATGTTAATGTATTTTTGCACAGCTTTTGTATTTTGCAAAAATATGTTGTTGTTTTTTCTTACATGCTACTTGTTATTGTCATTTTATTTTTGCACAGCTTTTGTATTTTGCAACCTCAAGTTCATATGAGGAATTGCCTGTTTGCAGGCACATTTGGTGTGTGACATCAAAATAGCGCAAAGCCACTTATTAGGAAATAAAACTCAGCATGGAATGTATTATAACGTGGAGATGAACCTTTTGGAATAAATGCATTTGGATTTATCTTCCTAGAAAAATAGTCAACCTAAATAAGGAGTTGCATTCATTTTGGGTTTCGGCTAATAGAGTAGAGATAACGACTTGAGTGAAAGCGGTCTTTTTGTATTCCAACAATGACATATGTGAGTGGCATATGTTTTCATACTTTTTTTTTTACTCTTTTCCTCCAAATCAAGCGGAAAAGAAAGCATGTCTTCATCTTATTCGCTTTTCAAAATAAGGGATTGAAGTAACAGTTTTCCCTCTGCAGTCTGCTGCAGCATGTTGGTGTTGATTTGCTTCTGATGACTGCAATAAAAATGAACAGACTGACTGCAACAGATCGGAATGACAGCGCTGATGGAGGGGCAAAAAATCAGCCTTTCACTATACTCTATGACAGGGGTGTCAAACTATTTTTACATCGGGGGCCACATGGAGAAAAATCTACTCCCAAGTGGGCTTGACTAATAAAAATGATGGCATGATAATTTAAAAATAAAGACAACTTCAGATTGTTTTCTTTGTTTAAAAATAGAACAAGCACATACTGAAATTGTACAAATCATAATGTTTTTGTTTTTTTTACAATTACCTCTTGCGGTTAATTATATATATGTATATATATATATATATATATTAGGGGTGGGCAAATTAATGCGTTAATTACGCGTTAACTCATCAATCTATTAACGCCGACAATTATTTTATCGCACATTTACGTATGTTGTTTACATGCTTTTATTTTGTTAACGCCTTTTCTTAACAAGATGGCGTCGCCCGGATGTACTTTGGCGTCGAAGGGCTCTTGGTAAAGATGGATCACTTACGACCGCCAGACAATTCTGGATGTGGATAGATCGGGCCGTTTTGGACTGAATGACACGTGCTTGCTAGACCGGCTAGCTAGCATGGGAATACTTTGCCGGCTACATCCAGCGGCCTGTGAAGCAGCGGAGTATATGTGTTGTCTGTCTATTTATGAATAATGCAGACCAGGAGTGTTGGCTGAGTTCTTAACGTTTGCTTTCAGAGCGTGCATATCACAACATACAAGATGCCGTCATGGCGACACAACCTATACCGGGCTACCGCGCATGCTCGTCATTCCTGTTGCATGCTGGGTAGGGTAGTTCTTTTTTTCACTGGCTCATAACATCACAATATAGTACCATGTATATGATGCGTTCAGTTTATCAAAGCACCAAGCAAACAATCGGAAATTCCTAGATATGGTCATAATTATTTGAAGTGCACTACGCAGAATAAACACAACATTATTAATATTGCTACTACGGATAATTTGATCAAAAATTCCCTAAAACAGCCCACTACCTATAATATAGGTTTTTTAAACATAAGATCCCTGATAAAAAAAATGTTTCTGCTGTTACCTCAGAAATTGCCTGTTCAGATGTTATGATTGTGGCTCAGAGATTTGTATGTAGATTATATTTATTTTCCATAACAAACAGGATAACTTAAATACCCTGGCAGTGGCACTAAGCTTCAATGTTTGTATTTACATGTTTTGAGTTGATTTTCATAAAATATGCTATTTAACAGCTACTGTTTAACAAGGACTGATTTAAGTTGTGTTTGCACAACAAATGTTTTGGCGTTTTTGTTCATGTGGGAGAATATTCCAATAAAGGTGCACTACACACTACTTTTGAATTCATTATTGGGCTTTGCGTATACAATGCAGTTAATCGCGATTAATCTGAGAAATAGTGTGATTAACTTCGATTAAAAATGTTATCGTTGCCCAGCCGTAATATATATGCTTTATTTGTCGTTATTTATATTTTCTGAATTCATAATATGATAATGTTCATCAGTCCACTCATTGGTGTTAATTCTCAATCTGTCAATATAAAAAAAAAATATGTCAAAATCAAATTTCAGGATGTTATATATGTAGTTTGATCAGTTTAAACTCATTTGTATACTCTAGCCTTTAAATAGACTCCCTTTTTAGACCAGTTGATCTGCCGTTTCTTTTCTTTTTCTCCTATGTCCCACTCTCCCTTGTGGAGGCTGTCCGGTCCGATCCGGCGGCCATGTACTGCTTGCCTGTGTATCGGCTGGGGACATCTCTGCGCTGCTGATCCGCCTCCGCTTGGGATGGTTTCCTGCTGTGAGCGGGACTCTCGCTGCTGTGTTGGATCCGCTTTGGACTGGACTCTCGTGACTGTGTTGGTTGGATCCAATATGGATTGAACTTTCCCAGTATCATGTTAGACCCGCTCGACATCCATTGCTTTCCTCCTCTCCAAGGTTCTCATAGTCATCATTGTCACCGACGTCCCACTGGGTGTGAGTTTTCCTTGCTCTTATGTGGGCCTACCGAGGATGTCGTAGTGGTTTGTGTTGTGGTTTGTGCAGCCCTTTGAGACACTAGTGATTTAGGGCTATATAAGTAAACATTGATTTATTGAGTTTCCTTGAATGATGTTCTAACATCATGTGGTTTATTTTGTACATATGTAGCACCATCTACAAAGACACAAAGAATTGCTGTTGCGACATCCAGTGGACACATTTAGAACAGCAGTCTCCTGTCCAAAGGCAAAACCTAGTAACTCACTTCCAGCTGAAACCAATCTGTCTTGATGCTGTCTTACAAAGATTTACAAAGTCATCAAACGTTTAGATGTTTTCTTGAGCTTTCATTTTCTTGCCGATTGAGCCATGGATTGGTCCCTTGAGATACTAAGTTGTTCTTTTTTATCTACACGGTTATGTGGTAGTTGCTAGGTCCTGCCATGCGCGTAGCAGCTTACTTACGGAACAAATTACAATATCGCATACATTAATGTAAAGCATATCACCTAGGAACTCCAAAATTATCATCAGCTCAGTTTTGACCAAAATGGAGTTACTGGGTTTTGCCTTTGAACGGGAGAGCTGTTTCTTTCATTCAACAATTTCAGGTTAATTTTTCTACTTAGCAAACTCATCCTGCGGGCCGAATAAAACCTGTTCGCGGGCCTGATCCGGCCCTCGGGCCGTACGTTTGATACCCCTGCCCTATGAACATGTTTCCTTACCACTGAAAATATTTATTTCAACTGGAGATGTCCGATAATGGCTTTTTTGCTGATAGCCGATATTCTGATATTGTCCAACTCTTAATTACCGATTCCGATATCAACCGATACCAATATATACAGTTGTGGAATTAACACATTATTATGCCTAATTTTGTTGTGATACAACTATTTTTCAAAATAAGAGAACAACTTCAACTCCAGTTATGGAAAAAAAGTGCCAACATGGCAGTGCCATATTTATTATTGAAGTCACAAAGTGTATTATTTTTTTTTGACATGCCTCAAAACAGCAGCTTGGAATTTGAGGCCTGCTCTCCCTGAGATAATCCTGATACTCCCACTACAACTATGGGAAATACTATACTTTGTCATCCACAAAGTGCATTACTTTTTTCAAATTGTTTTTAAACATGCCTCATAACAACAGCTACATATACTACGTATATTGTAGCGTTAGCGTTGAAGAGTTTGTGTTGCAAGGGGCTCTGAGTATTTGTCCTGTTGTGTTTATGTTATGTTACGGTGCGGATGTTCTCCCGAAACGTGTTTGTCATTCTTGTTTGGTGTGGGTTCACAGTGTGGCGCATATTTGTAACAGTGTTAAAGTTGTTTATACGGCCACCCTCAGTGTGACCTGTATATCTGTTGACCAAGTATGCCTTGCATCCACTTGTGTGTTTAAAAGTCTCATATATTATCAATCAATCAATCAATGTTTACTTATATAGCATTATATGGCTGTTTGTATGCTGGACAAGCGGACGCTAACTGCAGTGCCTTTAAGGCAAACCCCCAATATTGTTGTCCGGGTGGAAATCGTGAGAATGGTTGCCCTGGGAGACTATTGGGAGGGGCACTGAAATTCGGGAGTCTCCCGGGGAAATCGGGAGGTTGAAACCGATGCCGATTATTTCCGATATTACATGTTAAAGCATTAATCAGCCGATAATATTGCCAGGCTGATATTATCGGACAGCTCTAATTACTTTATTGACCCCTGCGGGAAATTCGGCAAGTATCAGATTTTAGGTGGGGTTTATTTTGTACCCTTCGCGTTCATATTTCATTGTCTGTTGCATTTTTGTTGCGTTTTTCATTTGATTGTAAAATATGCCGATCGAAAGGGGGTGTGACGTTCATGTGTTGTCAATATTCCGTGTTTTATCGTTCGTAGAAAAATGTAAAATTCCAATACATTTTTTATGGGCGGTCTGTTGTAACGTTTTTAGCATTCAATCAGACATTATTGTGGGACTTAGTATTAGTGTTCCTAAAAATCAGATATACCGGCCCCCTGACACATTTTTTTCTCTAAATTTGGCCTTCGAGTCAAAATAATTGCCCAGGCCTTAGGTAGAGGGAGCATTTGTTTAGTCCCTTAAAACAAAATGTCAGTTAAAAAATAAAACCAATCAAAAATGTTAAATATAGCCGCTGAAACAAGAGCCCTTGCTGGTAAAAATAGAGGCAGCTCACTGGTAAGTGCTGCTATTTGAGATATTTTTAGAACAAGCCAGCGGGCATCCGGTGACCCCTGATATAGAACATGCGATACGTTTACCAAACAATATGTCACTCCTAATTACTGAAAAGGCAGGAATGATAAGAGGGGACGACATAGGAAACAATTATCAAGCAGAAGTTTTACAGTATCAATCAATCAATCAATGTTTATTTATATAGCCCTCAATCACAAATGTCTCAAAGGACTGCACAAACCATTACGACTACAACATCCTCGGAAGAAACCACAAAAGGGCAAGGAAAACTCACACCCAGTGGGCAGGGAGAATTCACACCTAGTGGGACGTCATTGACAATGCTGAATATGAGAAACCTTGGAGAGGACCTCAGATGTGGGGAACCCCCCCCTCCAGGGGACCGAAAGCAATGGATGTCGAGCGGGTCTAACATGATACTGTGAAAGTTCAATCCATAGTGGCTCCAACACAGCCGCAAGAGTTCAGTTCAAAGCGGATCCAAGACAGCAGCGAGAGTCCCGTCCACAGGAAACCATCCCAAGTGGAGGCGGATCAGTAGCGTAGAGATGTCCGCAACCGATACACAGGCGAGCGGTCCATCCTGGGTCTCGACTCTGGACAGCCAGTACTTCATCCACAAGGGAGGGGGGGACATAGGAGGAAAAAACAAAAGAAGCGGCAGATCAACTGGTCTAAAAAGGAGGTCTATTTAAAGGCTAGGGTATACAGATGAGTTTTAAGGTGAGGCTTAAATGTATGTAACCGACTTGAAGCTGCTTAAATAGTTTAATATGTTTCTTTTGTATATTTATGTTTGTCGAGAAAAACCCAGCATCAGTATGGACGTTTTTTTTAAACATGTTTCAGGACATATTGTGTGTAAAATTAAATGTTAAAATGATGTGGTAATAACAAATCTGCTTAACATAATGAGTGAGCAGCTATAAAGTAGTTCACCTCACTCATTCGGAATCATTTAGACCAGTGGTCCCCAACTTTTTTGTATCCGCTTAATAATTTGTCCCCCAATTATGAAAAAGGGACGTTTTTTTTCATAAAAAAGTTGGTGCACTAATTGTAAGTGTATATTGTGTTTTTTATGTTGATTTAATACATTATTTTTTTATTTTTTTTTAAATAAAAATTAATAAAAAATTCTTGTGGTTGGGGACCACTGATTTAGACCCAATCTGACCGTGTAGAAGAAGTAGTATTTGGTATCAGCGGGTATCGTCAACGGTGAACAGAGTCATGCTACAGTAAGTAGATACAACGTGGTGAAAAGGTGCATGTTTTTTTTTCAGAGTTGCTTATTTTCCTCGGTGTAACCACCTGCTTAGAACGTCTGTTGTTGCCGCCTTGTATAAAAATGTCGTGCACTTCTCAAACATCCAATTCCCTGTCACTGTTAAGACTTGAACCCAGATTGCTCATGCATAGTTAATAGGAACGTGTTTTCTCTTTTCATCTTACAACAAATAGCAAGGCGTACAGTAAGTTCTTTTCTGAGAGTGACATTTTGAAAATGGGACGTTAAGGAAGCCGTTTCAACACACAGTCGAGATTTTCAAGAGTCTGCTGTAAGATCATTTCAGTTATTGCTGGTCCATCATCCATCATCTTCCGCTTATCCGAGGTCGGGTCGCGGGGGCAACAGCCTAAGCAGGGAAACCCAGACTTCCCTCTCCCCAGCCACTTCGTCTAGCTCTTCCCGGGGGATCCCGAGGCGTTCCCAGGCCAGTCGGGAGACATAGTCTTTCCAACGTGTCCTGGGTCTTCCCCGTGGCCTCCTACCGGTTGGACGTGCCCTAAACACCTCCCTAGGGAGGCGTTCGGGTGGCATCCTGACCAGATGCCCGAACCACCTCATCTGGCTCCTCTCGATGTGGAGGAGCAGCGGCTTTACTTTGAGTTCCTCCCGGATGGCAGAGCTTCTCACCCTATCTCTAAGGGAGAGCCCCGCCACACGGCGGAGGAAACTCATTTGGGCCGCTTGTACCCGTGATCTTATCCTTTCGGTCATGACCCAAAGCTCATGACCATAGGTGAGGATGGGAACGTAGATCGACCGGTAAATTGAGAGCTTTGCCTTCCGGCTCAGCTCCTTCTTCACCACAACGGATCGGTACAACGTCCGCATTACTGAAGACGCCGCACCGATCCGCCTGTCGATCTCACGATCCACTCTTCCCTCACTCGTGAACAAGACTCCTAGGTACTTGAACTCCTCCACTTGGGGCAGGGTCTCCTCCCCAACCCGGAGATGGCACTCCACCCTTTTCCGGGCGAGAACCATGGACTCGGATTTGGAGGTGCTGATTCTCATTCCGGTCGCTTCACACTCGGCTGCGAACCGATCCAGCGAGAGCTGAAGATCCCGGTCAGATGAAGCCATCAGGACCACATCATCTGCAAAAAGCAGAGACCTAATCCTGCGGTCACCAAACCGGAACCCCTCAACGCCTTGACTGCGCCTAGAAATTCTGTCCATAAAAGTTATGAACAAGTTATTGCTGGTATCTCAAATAATTAGTTCAAATAATTATGTGCATGAAAAACTATCATGTCGTTGTGGCTTGTGCAGCCCTTTGAGACACTCATGATTTAGGGCTATATAAATAAACTTTGATTGATTATAAAGGCTAACAAAACCGTTCATCTTGTGGAGTCCACTGCGGTGATGTAACCTCACCCAACAACAAAGTGCACACATGGAAAAGCAATTTACTAAGGGACAATGCCAGCTTTGTGTCGGTTTGCTTTATTGCTTGATGGGATTATTACAGAGAACCTTCTTTACTCCGAGGAAATAACATTACGTTCTCACCTCAACAATATCTAACCTTGAACTGATCCGCTGGTCAAACTGCAGTGTTCCAGGATTCCAGGCATGAAGTGTTCTCATCCGAGTTGTCCTTGGTTTTTTTTTTTTTAAGACACTGACATGCTGTAATTGGCAATTCAGGCTCAACAAAAAAAGTCTGCGGGCTATAGAGCGTTTTCCGTTCGGGCTCCAGTACTCTGGAATACCCTCCCGGTAACAGTTCGCGATGCCACCTCAGTAGAAGCATTTAAGTCTCACCTTAAAACTCATTTGTATACTCTAGCCTTTAAATAGACTCCCTTTTTAGACCAGTTGATCCGCCGTTTCTTTTCTTTTTCTCCTATGTCCCACTCTCCCTTGTGGAGGGGGTCCGGTCCGATCCGGTGGCCATGTACTGCTTGCCTGTGTATCGGCTGGGGACATCTCTGCGCTGCTGATCCGCCTCCGCTTGGGATGGTTTCCTGCTGGCTCCGCTGTGAACGGGACTCTCGCTGCTGTGTTGGATCCGCTTTGGACTGGACTCTCGCGACTGTGTTGGATCCATTATGGATTGAACTTTCACAGTATCATGTTAGACCCGCTCGACATCCATTGCTTTCCTCCTCTCCAAGGTTCTCATAGTCATCATTGTCACCGATGTCCCACTGGGTGTGAGTTTTCCTTGCCCTTATGTGGGCCTACCGAGGATGTCGTGGTGGTTTGTGCAGCCCTTTGAGACACTAGTGATTTAGGGCTATATAAGTAAACATTGATTGATTGAACATATGCACAGAGGTAGTTATCGCCAATGCAGTCACAGAGAGGATTTGTTTTTGGCTTCACTCACAACAGTCACATCAGTTTCAGAAGACGCTCATACCAGCAAGGGCTCTTGTTTCAGCGGCTATATTTAGCATTTTTGATTGGTTTTATTTTTTTAACTGACATTTTGTTTTAAGGAACTAAACAAATGCTCCCTCTACCTCAGGCCTGGGCAATTATTTTGACTCGGGGTGCCAAATATAGAGAAAAAAATGTGTCTGGGGGCAGTATATCTGATTTTTAGGAACACTAATACTAAGTCTCTCAATAATGTCTGATTGAATGCTAAAAACGTTACGACAGACCGCCCATAAAAATGTATTGGAATTTTACATTTTTCTACGAACGATAAAACACTGAATATTGACAACACATGAACGTCACCCCCACTTTCGATCGGCATATTTTACAATCAAGTGAAACGCAACAAAAATGAAACAAACAATCTGATATTTGTTGAATTTCCCCCAGGGGTCAATAAAGTACTTTTTATTCTATTATATTCTATTCCAGGGGGTCACCAACGCGTAAGGACCAGATGAGTCGCCCGCTGGCCTGTTCTAAAAATAGCTCAAACAGCAGCACTTACCAGTGAGCTGCCTCTATTTTTTAAATTGTATTTATTTACTAGCAAGCTGGTCTCGCTTTGCTTGACATTTTTAATTCTAAGAGGGACAAAACTCCAATACAATTTGAAAATCCAAGAAAATATTTTAAAGACTTGGTCTTCACTTGTTTAAATAAATTCATTCGTTTTTTTTACTTTACTTCTTATAACTTTCAGAAAGACAATTTTAGAGAAAAAAAATACAACCTTAAAAATGATTTTAGGATTTTTAAACACATATACCTTTTTACCTTTTAAATTCCTTTCTTTTCTTTGCTGACAATTTAAATCAATGTTCAAGTATTTTTTTTATTGTTATTGTAAAGAATAATAAATACATTTTATTTAATTCTTCATTTTAGCTTCTGTTTTTTCGACGAAGAATATTTGTGAAATGTTTCTTCAAATTTATTATGATTAAAGTTCCCAAAAATTATTCTGGCAAATCTAGAAAAATCTTTAGAATCAAATTTAAATCTTCTTTCAAAGTCTTTTGAATTTCATTCAAAATTTTTGTTCTGGAAAATCTAGAAGAAATAATGATTTGTCTTTGTTAGAAATATAGCTTGGTCCAATTTGTTATATATTCTAACAAAGTGCAGATTGGATTGTAACCTATTTAAAACATGTAATCAAAATTTTAAAATTAATTTTGATCAGGAAAAATTACTAATGATGTTCCATAAATTCTTTTTTTTTATTTTTTCAAAAAGATTTGAATTGGCTAGTTTTTCTCTTCATTTTTTTTCGGTTGAATTTTGAATTTTAAAGAGTCGAAATTGAAGATAAAATGTGTTTCAAGATTACATTTTTATTTTTTTTGTGTTTTCTCCTCTTTTAAACCGTTCAATTAAGTGTTTTTTTTTTCATAATTCATTCCCTAAAAAAACCTTCCGTAAAAGGGAAAAAAAATGTAGTGAAGTGAATTATATGACGGAATGACAGACAGAAATACCCATTTTTTTGTATATGTAGATTAATTTATTAAAGGTAAATTGAGCAAATTGGCTCTAACTGGCAATGTATTTAAGTGTGTATCAAACTGGTAGCCCTTCGCATTAATCAATACCCAAGAAGTAGCTCTTGGTTTCAAAAAGGTTGGCGACCCATTACAAACACCGGGTCTCAGCTCTGTTATTTTCCGTTTTTTCGACTATTTTTTGGAACCTTGGAGACATCATGCCTCATCGGTTTGTTGTCGGAGGGTGTAACAACACTAACAGGGAGGGATTCAAGTTGCACCACTGGCAAGAAATCTGCCGCCAGACCCCCATTGAATTTGCCAGAGTGTCTGCACATTTTACCGGCGATGCTAAGACAGACATGGCACAGAGATGTATAGATAACCTGCAGATGCATTTGCAACGATTAAGTCAACGAAATCACAAAGGTGAGTTTTGTTGATGTTGTTGACTTATGTGCTAATCAGACATATTTGGTCACGGCATGACCGCCAGCTAATCGATGCTAACATGCTACGCTAATCGATGCTAACATGCTATTTACGCTAGCTGTATGTACATTTGAAACTAGATACCCACATTTAATGCGAAACAAACACTTACCAATCGACGGATTTAAGTTGCTCCAGTGTCACAAGATGCCAAAGTCCTGATCGTTTGGTCCGCACATTTTAACGGCGATGCTAATAAGGCAGCCATGCTATGGGCCACTTCATTAGGTACACGCATGCTATGGCGGAATAGCGTCAATAGCTATTCGCTCAATAGCTTCAATTTCTTCTTCAATTTCTTTTTCGCTATCTGCCTCCATACTCCGACCATCTATTTCAATACATGCGTAATCTGTTGAATCGCTTAAGCCGCTGAAATCCGAGTCTGAATCCGAGCTAATGTCGCTATATCTTGCTGTGGTAACCGCCATGTTGTTTGTATTGGCAGCACTGTGTGACGTCACAGGGAAATGGACAGTCTCATCGCAAATAGCGAAAATCAAAAACTTTAAAGCTTTTTTTAGGGATATTCCGGGAGGTGTAACATTTTGAAAAAAACTTTGAAAAATAAAACAAGCCTCTGGGAACTGATTTTTATTGTTTTCAACCCTTTTGAAATTGTGATAATGTTCCCCTTTCAGGGACAAAACAAAACACGATTGCTTCTTTTTCCTCATGGCAAAACCTGCACAGGTAACAGTTGTGTACAGAAGAGATTCCAGCACTTACACCTTTCAGATCAACCCTGAATGACATTATTGATCATCCGACATTGCCTTTGTTGTCGGGGGTGGTCTGCGATGTGTAGTTAGCCCTAATTTACTTGACATGATCAATATGTCTTTATTGTCAGGCTGCAAAGTGCAGTCATTCAAGCCACATTTCAATAGACCTCTAATAAATAACAGGAAGTACAAGCAAATATATAAAGCCAAGCTACAAAACAATTGTGTGTTGCCCGTACTAATTAACTGGTGAATTACGATTGCACCGTGTTCGCATTGACATGTTTTTGCCATGTTGACCTTCACATTAAGTCATATTTATATTTGATTGACACATAAAACGTTGCTTAAAGTAAAACCTGTATATGAGATCATGTGAATTGATTAACGTGGACCCCGACTTAAGCAAGTTGATAAACTTATTCTGGTCTTACCATTTAGTGGTCAATTGTACGAAATATGTACTGTACTGTGCAATTTACTCATAAAAGTTTCAATCAACCATCACAATCGTTATTTGATATGTTCCATTGAAAATACAGAACATTACACACGCCGCTCAATCCATCAAAATGTTTTAGAAGGACTTTAGTAAGCTATGAAGCCGCACCGTTCGATGAATTGTACTGTGCTTCAACATACGAGTATTCTTATGGGGTGTGTATAAGGTAAGGCATATTATCTGGTGTTTTTTGTTTCGCAATAATGTGCAAAAGCAACTTTTCTTACCTTCTGGTACCTGCTGATCTGTATTTGGGATCTGCATAAGTCAGGGGTGTCAAACTCAAATACAGAGTGGGCCAAAATTTAAAACCGAACAAAGCCGCGGGCCGAACAAATTAATCTTTTAATATGGACCCAAACAAGTTTTGCATTGAATATTGAACAAGCAAGGCTTATATAACTTTATAGTGACATGCAAAATCCAGTTTCAAATAATAATAATAATTAAAAAATATACATGGCATATCAAATAAAATTTAAATAAAAATTGAATGCCTCTTTTCGGCGGTGGGGTTGAGGTGGACGGGGTTTGTTGATAGCGGGGGGTGTATATTGTAGCAACCCGGAAGAGTTAGTGCTGCAAGGTATTTGTTCTGTTGTGTTTATGTTGTGTTACGGTGCGGATTTTCTCCCGAAATGTGTCATTCTTGTTCGGTGTGGGTTCACAGTCTGGCGCATATTTGTAACAGTGTTAAAGTTATTTATACGGCCATCCTCAGTGGGACCTGTATGGCTGTTGACCAAGTGTGCGTTGCATTCACTTGTGTGTGTGTGTGTGTGTGTGTATTATGTGACTGGGCCGGCACGCTGTTTGTATAGAGGAAAAGCGGCCGTGGAGACAGGTTGTAGAGAACGCTAAAGGCAGTGCCTTTAAAGCCCACCCCAAATATTGTTGTCCAGGATGAAATTCGGGAGTCTCCCGGGAAAATCGAGAGGGTTGGCAAGTAAGAGTGTTAGCGGTGAATGCGGTGTTACAGCTGCGGGCCAGCTCTAATGTTAATTTGATATTGCCTCAAGGGCCAAGTGAAATTGGGCCAGAGTTCGACACCCATGCCATAGTCGATAAGCTTCTTCTGTTTCTCTATCTTCTTGTTATGGGACATTAATCCTTCACTGTTGCCATTTTTCTAATAAAAAGTAGTGTAAAGTTCCTACTTATATCTGTCAGTAAACACGCCATGAAAGCACTAAAACATACCAGTCTAGTGAGTTTACATTATCCACCCAAGGAACTTTAGTTATTTGAGAGTTCTGGTGGGAGGGTTTTGAACACACCATTTTCGGCATTGTTGTTATTTCCGTATTAGGAATGCTGCTCCGTTTATTGATTTAAGTAAAGTCTGAATGTCATTAAAACAGTAAGCTCCATCTTTTAGAATAGAATAGAATAGAAGAGAGTTTTATTGTCATTATTGCAATGAACAGGTTCAAAGAACAACGAAATTGGAGCAGCTCCTCCTAAGGTGCATATACAATATGGTAGTATAAATAGTAAAAAAAAGATAGAGATGACAGATGTATCTATGTATATGTATATGTATATGTATCCACACAGATGCATATCTGCATGCATATGAATACATATACACACATACATAAAACATTATTGCACATTGCAGTCCGAAAAAATAGAAAAACATTTAAACATTACACATGAGGACATGATGGACATATTGTGCTCACTCAGTGCCTGTTTAGTGCTACTATGGCTCTTGGGTAAAAGCTATTTTTTAGTCTATTAGTGCTCGCTTTTAGCACCCTGTAACGTCTGCCTGAGGGTAGCAGTTCCAGGTGACTTTTTGACACTTCTTCCACTCCCGTCCTTGCACGCTACCCCGTTTCAACACAGATGACGGGGAGAAGACGCTGCCGAAGGTGAGCCATGTAAATAAGACCGCCCAAAAAAGCGACTATCAGAAAGCGGCTTGAAGATGATCAGTAAAACATAATCTATGCAACATTTTTGACCAAAGGACAACCATTACAAGGAAGTGTTTACAATTTAGAAAATATATATATATATATATAAATATAACTCCTTTAATGCGCCCTATAAATATATAATTATATATAAATAAATAAATGGGTTGTACTTGTATAGCGCTTTTCTACCTTCAAGGTACTCAAAGCGCTTTGACACTACTTCCACATTTACCCATTCACACACACATTCACACACTGATGGAGGGAGCTGCCATGCAAGGCGCCAACCAGCACCCATCAGGAGCAAGGGTGAAGTGTCTTGCCCAGGACACAACGGACGTGACGAGGTTGGTACTAGGTGGGATTTGAACCAGGGCCCCTCGGGTTGCGCACGGCCACTCTCCCACTGCGCCACGCCATGAAAAATATAATTAAAAACAATTGACTATTAATCTGATTCAGCCATTCCTTTACCACTTCCGGTGTGCCCAATGGGTCGGAAAATACGGAACACAATGGTCATTAGCAATCATCAACAATGCAAATTATATGTAATATCCCAGTTTGTTGATGTGTAGAGTCCAAAATTAAAGTGTATTGTTTGCATTCACACAAAGTTAAGACACAAATGGACTTTAGTGTTTATCCGATAGTAACAACACATTTTGAATAGCTTTGTAGAGCAAGTCATAAAATGGCATGGTGGTGTCGATGATTCTCAGGTTTATCCATGAAGACTAATGAAACTAATTGGTTCGTTACTTTTTGATCACGCTTATATCTAGGGCCGACGTTGGCTCGTCGTGAATTAGCCCTTAATTATGCTGTTATAGTCCTAGACTGCTCGGGGATTTCCCATGATGCCAATATCTCTCTCCTCCTCTCCATCTGTTCACCTTCATATCCTGTTAGGGTATGTTGCTAACATCATTTGCATCATCTCTGTGGAGGGACTTGAACAAAACACAGCTACAATGATTGTTGTTATGATTATTAAGAGTGGAAGTACTGTCAGCATGTTATTTGTATTGGCAGATGGTTGTTCGAGGGGAATTTTTCCGCACCGCAGTTGTCTCGTAAGCCCTGATTGAAGATTTGTTGGCTCTCTCAGTACGGACACAGCACACAGACCAGGGGTGGGGATTGTAGAGGAACTTGCAATGCAGGATATTTGTCATAATGATGATATCATTGTCATATTATAATGATGGGGTGAATTCGCAAAAGGACATGACATGTACGTTTGTTATTTTGCATGGACTAAAATAAAATAAAATATCAAATGAAAATCGTCCAGTGATGCATTGCACCAATTAATGAAATTGTATTAATGGGTTTTGTATTACGTATTGTTTATTATACAAAAAGCACACAATAAGTGTAAAAGGTTGAACATCCATCCATCCATCCATCATCTTCCGCTTATCCGAGGTCGGGTCGCGGGGGCAGCAGCCTAAGCAGGGAAGCCCAGACTTGACTCTCCCCAGCCACTTCGTCTAGCTCTTCCCGGGGGATCCCGAGGCGTTCCCAGGCCAGCCGGGAGACATAGTCTTCCCAACGTGTCCTGGGTCTTCCCCGTGGCCTCCTACCGGTTGGATGTGCCCTAAACACCTCCCTAGGGAGGCGTTCGGGTGGCATCCTGACCAGATGCCCGAACCACCTCATCTGGCTCCTCTCCATGTGGAGGAGCAGCGGCTTTACTTTGAGTTCCTCCCGGATGGCAGAGCTTCTCACCCTATCTCTAAGGGAGAGACCCAAACTCATTTGGGCCGCTTGTACCCGTGATCTTATCCTTTCGGTCATGACCCAAAGCTCATGACCATAGGTGAAGATGGGAACGTAGATCGACCGGTAAATTGAGAGCTTTGCCTTCCGGCTCAACTCCTTCTTCACCACAACGGATCGATACAACGTCCACATTACTGAAGACGCCGCACCGATCCGCCTGTCGATCTCACGATCCACTCTTCCCTCACTCGTGAACAAGACTCCTAGGTACTTGAACTCCTCCACTTGGGGCAGGGTCTCCTCCCCAACCCGGAGATGGCACTCCACCCTTTTCCGGGCGAGAACCATGGACTCGGACTTGGAGGTGCTGATTCTCATTCCGGTCGCTTCACACTCGGCTGCGAACCGATCCAGTGAGAGCTGAAGATCCCGGTCAGATGAAGCCGTCAGGACCACATCATCTGCAAAAAGCAGAGACCTAATCCTGCGGTCACCAAACCGGAACCCCTCAACGCCTTGACTGCGCCTAGAAATTCTGTCCATAAAAGTTATGAACAGAATGGGTGACAAAGGACAGCCTTGGCGGAGTCCAACCCTCACTGGAAATGTGTCCGACTTACTGCCAGCAATGCGGACCAAGCTCTGACACTGATCATACAGGGAGTGGACTGCTACAATAAGACATGTTTTTTTATTTATTTTTTAATAAAATGTAATTTCGAAAACAAGACACCTGATTTCATAGGGCCCTAAAACTCTTGGTTTTTTTGTGATAGAGTGATTGGAACACATACTTTCATTCATTAAGTTTGGTTGTTTTATGAATGTATTATGGCTCTACTGAAAAAGTGAGCAAATCTGTGAGCAATGTTAAAGGGGAACATTATCACAATTTCAAAAGGCTTAAAAACAATAAAAATCAGTTCCCAGTGGCTTGTTGTTTTTTTTGAAATTTTTTTCATAATTTTACCGGTCCCGGAATATCCCTAGAAAAAAGCTTTAATGTGCTTGATTTTTGCTAATTGCGATGCGACCATCCATTTCCCTGTGACGTCACACAGTGCTGCCAATGTAAACAAACAATGGCAGATACCACAGCAAGATATAGCGACATTAGCTCGGATTCAGACTCGGATTTCAGCGGTTTAAGCGATTCAACAGATTACGCATGTATTGAAACGGATGGTTGGAGTATGAAAGTATTGAAGAAGAAACTGAAGCTATTGAGCGAATAGCTATTGACGCTATTCATAGCCATAGCATGGCCGAATAGCTGCGTTAGCATCGCCGGTAAAATGTGCGGACCAAACAATCAGAACTTTCGCATCTCTTGACACTGGAGCAACTTAAATCCGTCGATTGGTAAGTGTTTTTTTTCGCATTAAATGTGGGTGGAAGGAAACGTAATATAGTTGCAAATGCATCTGCAGGTTATCCATACATCTCTGTGCCATGTCTGCTTTAGCACCGCCGGTAAATAGCATGTTAGCATCTATTAGCGTAGCATGTTAGCATCGATTAGCTGGCAGTCAACATCAACAAAACTCACCTTTGTGATTGTGTTGACTTTATCGTTGCAAATGCATCTGCAGGTTATCCATACATCTCTGTGCCATGTCTGCTTTAGCACCGCCGGTAAATAGCATGTTAGCATCGATTAGCTGGCAGTCACGCCGCAACCAAATATGTCTGATTAGCACATAAGTCAACATCAACAAAACTCACCTTTGTGATTTTGTTGACTTTATCGTTGCAAATGCATCTGCAGGTTATCCATACATCTCTGTGCCATGTCCGTCATCGCCGGTCAAATATGCAGACACTTTGGTACATTCAATGGGGGTCTGGCGGAAGACACTTTCGCATCTTCGGGCCAGTGGTGCAACTTGAATCCCTCCCTGTTAGTGTTGTTACACCCTCCGACAACACACCGACGAGGCATGATGTCTCCAAGGTTCCAAAAAATGGTCGAAAAAATTGAAAATAGAGCTGAGACCCGGTGTTTGTAATGTGCTGAAAATGAAAATGGCGGGTGTGTTACGTCATCACCACATGAGCGATAAACAGAAAAGTGTTTAATTCGCCAAAATTCACCCATTTAGAATTCGGAAATCGGTTAAAAAATATTTTGTCTTTTTTCTGCACCATCAAGGTATATATTAAAGCTTACATAGGTCTGGTGATAATGTTCCCCTTTAATATTTGGTTACATGTCCCTTGGCAAGTTTCACTGCAATAAGGCGCTTTTGGTAGCCATCCACAAGCTTCTGGCAAGTTCTGGTTGAATTTTTGACCACTCCTCTTGACAAAATTGGTGCAGTTCCGCTAATTGTGTTGGTTTTCAGACAGGGACTTGTTTCTTCAGCATTGTTCTCACGTTTAGGTCAGGACTTTGGGAAGGCCATTCTAAAACCTTAATTCTAGCCTGATTTAGCCACTTTTGATGTGATTGTTTTTACTGTATCGTGACATATTCTGATATAAATCACCATTTTGATTGTTTTCATACTTGTTACAAATCTATACTATTGAAAAAAATGTGAGGAAAAAAACAGTTGTGGTTGTGCACTTTAAATGCCAGTGTTTTTCAACTACTGTGTGCTGTGGGATACAGTCTAGTGTGCCGTTGGAGATTATCTAATTTCTCCTATTTGGGGTAAAAATATTTTTTGCAAACCAGTAACTATAGTATGCAAATAATGTGTTGTTGTTGTTGTTGTTGTTGAGTGTCGGTGATGTCTAGAGCACTGGTTCCCAACCTTTTTTCAGAAAATGTACCCCCTGTGAATTTTTTTTTAATTCAAGTACCCCCTGATCAGAGCAAAGCATTTTTGGTTGAAAAAAAGAGATAAAGAAGTAAAATACAGCATTATGTCATCAGTTTCTGGTTTATTAAATTGTATAACAGTGCAAAATATTGCTCATTTGTAGTGGTCTTTCTTGAACTATTTGGAAAAATAGTTCAAGAAAATAACTGAAAACTTGTTGAAAAATAAACAAGTGATTCAATTATAAATAAAGATTTCTACACATAGAAGTAATCATCAACTTAAAGTGCCCTCTTTGGGGATTGTAATAGAAATCCATCTGGATTCATGAACTTAATTTTAAAAAAAAATTCACAAAAAAAGATATCTTTAACATCAATATTTATGGAACATGTCCACAAAAAATCTAGCTGTCAACACTGAATATTGCATTGTTGCATTTCTTTTCACAGTTTATGAACTTACATAAAAAAATTGTTGAAGTATTATTCAATAGATATATTTATAATGGATTTTTGAATTGTTGGTATTTTTAGAATATTAAAAAAAAAATCTCACATACCCCTTGGCATACCTTCAAGTACCCCCAGGGGTACACGTACCCCAATTTGAGAACCACTTGAGTAACCTTGTAATACTCTTCCATATCAGTAGGTGGCAGCCGTAGATGTGTGTAGATGTCGGGAACAGCGGGAGGCAGTGTGAAGGTAAAAAGGTGTCTAATCTTTTAACCAAAAATAAAGAGGTGAGTGCCCCAAAGAAAAGACATTGAAGCTTAGGGAATGCTTTGCAGAACGAAACTAAAACTGAACTGGCTACAAAGTAAACAAAAAACAGAATGCTGGACAACAGCAAAGACTTCCTGTGGAGCAAAGACGGCGTCCACAATGTACATCCGAACATGACATGCCAATCAACACTGACCTGACAAAGAAAGATAAAAAACTACTGAAATACACTGCGAAAACTGAAATATAAGTGTTAGGAACTCGCATGTCTGCAGTTGTGTGTCCCCGAGTATGCAAGAATCCAGGAGAGTAGAGTGAAGGTAAGAATATTTAATACTCATAAGAAAATAACAAAAGCAAACATAAAGCAGTCGTGCAGATAAACGTTCTCAACATAATATTATCATCGAGCACTGAGGAGTGCTCGAGTGAAACATAAATAGACACTAGTGTGATTGACAGCAGGTGTAAACCGCTGCCAATCAACGAAAAGAGAAAAACAGTGCTCCGTGAATAAAACAGGAAATACAACAAAATAAGAGCACTGAACAGGAAGTAAATACAAAAACACGAAAAACTAACAGAAATGAAGTGACCCATTGTGACAATAAGTAAGATTAAATATCTCAAATAAGCTGATATTTGCTTATTTTCTATCTGATAAGATCATTCTTCTCACTAAGCAGATTTTATGTTAGTGTTTTACTTGTTTTAAGGGGTTTTGGTCCTAAATTATCTCAGCTAGATATTACAGCTTGTTGCTGAGATTTTATGACCTATATTGAGTAAAACATACTTCGAACTAGAATATCAACTGTTGCAAAGCTGTGTCATCAACACTCAAGTATAAAACTACTTTTTTTAAGTATAATTTCTTACTTCAAGCATGGAAAAAAAATATCACATATCATTATGTCAAGATAATGGCACTAGAATTTACTTAATTTACGAATATTTTTCAACATACTGAGCCAAAATGTCTATTTTTTTTCTACCAAGAAAATTGCACTTGTTATTAGTGAGAATATACTTTTTTTAAGGTATTTTGGGTTCATTGAGGTTAGCGATTTTTACTTCTTTTGGAAAGTCTTGACAAGCCAGATTTTCTTGTTCTATTGGCAGATAATTTTGCTTCGTTCAAATAAAATACCCCTCATTTTTGAATTTTTTATCTGGTTTTTGAACAACTGACTTTTTGCAGTGTATTGTTGATTGCTAAACAAAGTAGATGCGGGAAATATCGCTCAAAGGAAGACATGAAACTGCTACAGGAAATTACCAAAAAAAAGAGAAAAAGCCACCAAAATAGGAGCACAACACAAGGACTAAAACACTACACACAGGAAAACAGCAAAAAAACTCAAAATAAGTCACGGCGTGATGTAACAGGTGGTGACAGTACACATACCGTATTTTTCGGACTATAAGTCGCAGTTTTTTTCATAGTTTGGCCGGGGGCGCGACTTATACTCAGGAGCGTCTTATGTGTGAAATTATTGATCAAAGCACTGGTTATCCTTTCTTTTTCTTGCTGAAATTTGGTGACGTTTCCTCATCTAGGGTCACGAACTGGTGTGTAAAATCTGGACACTTTGTTGTGGTGCAGAGTTTGTATACAAAGATGATGTTGCGGGTCATTTTGACCCAGATGCTCTGATGTGGGTAAATAGCCAAAATAAACAAGTCTTTTTGATGTACTTTTTACTTTGATGTACAATTGTTTGTATTTTGATTGCCTCTGAGACCTAGAGCCAGGTGTGTGAAGAGAGGGAACTTTCTCACACTTGTCCTTGTCACTGTTCTCATGTCATCTCTTTGACAAACTCACCAAAAATGAGCTCCAGAAGGATGACATCTGAGGAGACAAGGACAAGTGTGAAAAAGTTCCCTCTCTTCACACCCCTGGCTCTGGGTCTCAGAGACAATCAAAATACAAACAATTGTACATCAAAGTAAAAAGTATATCAAGGAGACATGTTTATTTTTGGATCTGAACAGCTATTTACCCACATTAAAGCACCTGGGTCAAAATGACTCGCAACATCATCTTTTTGTACAAACTCCGCACAAACATTCCACTACACAACAAAGTGTCCAGATTTACACACCAGTTCATGACCCTAGATGAGGAAAAGTCACCAGATTTCAGCAAGAAAAAGAAAGGATAACCAGTACTTTGATCATCAACACAAAAACTGAAATGGGTCAAATTGACCCTCAACAGTGTGTGAATGTGAGTGTGAATGTTGTCTGTCTATCTGTGTTGGCCCTGCGATGAGGTGGCGACTTGTCCAGGGTGTACCCTGCCTTCCGCCCGATTGTAGCTGAGATAAGCGCCAGCGCCCCCCGCGACCCCGAAAGGGAATAAGCGGTAGAAATGGATGGATGGATGGCATAATACAATTGGAATAAAAAAAATGTATTGTATGTCACTTTTCTAAATGTTTATATAATCTAAAATAAAATTGTTATTGGTTTAACCTGTTTTCTTGACTGTTTTGAGTGCATTTACACAGTACGGGTCAAAACGACCCGCAACATAATCAATGTCATTTTCCCAACATAATACAAGGGTTAAGGATTTCTGATGGTGGTGTGCAAAAAACGCAAAAAAATATGCCTCGGCTCAAAAAAGGTTGAAAAACACCGCCATAGACCATGCAGTTGAACTATTAGAATGCAGGAAGCGTGCATTCCGTGGCTGTTCAGATGTGTCCTTCACGGACTGTCTCACAAGTCGAGATGCACGTTCCTGTAGAACAAAACTCCTAAAAGCTGCCAATACCGACCACCGAGGTCAGCAGTTCCCGTATGTGTGGGCGGCCTTCCTCAATGCTGCCACCACAAAAACACTGCAGCAGGACCAAGATGTTGAAGCGGCCCGGTGAAAGTAGATGGAAGAGGAAGAAAAGGAGGTTGAATTAGAGATGACCCTGGGGGTGTGGTTGGTAAAGAGTGGCACTTGAGGTGGCAGTGAAGGAGATTGCTCTGCAAAGGTAGGTGGACAATTTGGGATAATGGATTGAAGTGGGCAGAGAAGGGCAAATAACAGCATGCGATGTGCTGTTGCTGTGGGCGCAGCTGCACCGGTCGGAGGTAGAAAGGTTCAGGAGAATGACAAGTGTGGGCCAAGTGTGGTCAGTGCTTTTAATCACACTTTTAAGAGTGGGAGTGAGGATTTTCTTCAAATGAGAAAGAGTTGATAAAACTGCCGGTTTGGAAGAAATGGGAAAATGTGATGCATTAAGAAAAATGAACGGTGATACAGAACACTGCAAAAACTGTTCAAAAACAAGAAAAAAATATATAAAAATGAGGGGTATGTTATTTAAACTAAGCCAAATTATCTGCCAATTGAACAAGAAAATTTGGCTCGTCAAGACTTTCCAAATCAAGTAATATTAGCTAACCTCAATGAACCCCAAAATACTGTCGTGTTTTGTGGTCACATTCTGTTTTGTTTTGGATTCATTGAGCACTCTTGTATGTTTTTGTCACCATGCCAACCCATCAGTTTTCACCTGTTATGTGTTCACGGCTCACGCACCTGATTTGTCTGAATTCACGCACCTGTCACCACTGCACCTATTAAAGCCTGTAGTTGCCAGGCACACAAGCAAAAAGTGAGTGTTCAAAAACAAGAAAAACATATATAAAAATTAGGGGTATTTTATTTGAACTAAGCAAAATTATCTGCCAATTGAACAAAAAAATTTGGCTCGTCAAGACTTTCCAAATCAAGTAATATTAGCTAACCTCAATGAACCCCACAATACTGTCGTGTTTTGTGGTCACATTCTGTTTTGTTTTGGATTCATTGAGCACTCTTGTTTGTTTTTGTCACCATGCCAACCCATCAGTTTTCACCTGTTATGTGTTCACGACTCACGCACCTGATTAGTCTGAATTCACGCACCTGTCACCACTGCACCTATTAAAGCCTGTAGTTGCCAGGCACACAAGCAAAAAGTGAGTGTTCAAAAACAGGAAAAAAATATATAAAAATTAGGGGTATTTTATTTGAATTAAGCAAAATTATCTGCCAATAGAACAAGAAAATTTGGCTTGTCAAGACTTTCCAAATAAGTAATATTAGCTAACCTCAATGAACCCCACAATACTGTCGTGTTTTGTGGTCACGTTCTGTTTTGTTTTGGATTCATTGAGCACTCGTGTTTGTTTTTGTCACTATGCCAACCCATCAGTTTTCACCTGTAATGTGTTCACGACACACACACCTGATTAGTCTGAATTCACGCACCTGTCACCACTGCACCTATTAAAGCCTGTAGTTGCCAGGCGCACAAGCAAAAAGTGAGTGTTCAAAAACAAGAAAAAATATATAAAAATTAGGGGTATTTTATTTGAACTAAGCAAAATGATCTGCCAATAGAACAAGAAAATTTGGCTCGTCAAGACTTTCCAAATCAAGTAATATTAGCTAACCTCAATGAACCCCACAATACTGTCGTGTTTTGTGGTCACGTTCTGTTTTGTTTTGGATTCATTGAGCACTCTTGTTTGTTTTTGTCACCATGCCAACCCATCAGTTTTCACCTGTAATGTGTTCACGACACACGCACCTGATTAGTCTGAATTCACGCACCTGTCACCACTGCACCTATTAAAGCCTGTAGTTGCCAGGCACACAAGCAAAAAGTGAGTGTTCAAAAACAAGAAAAAATATATAAAAATTAGGGGTATTTTATTTGAACTAAGCAAAATGATCTGCCAATAGAACAAGAAAATTTGGCTCGTCAAGACTTTCCAAATCAAGTAATATTAGCTAACCTCAATGAACCCCACAATACTGTCGTGTTTTGTGGTCACGTTCTGTTTTGTTTTGGATTCATTGAGCACTCTTGTTTGTTTTTGTCACCATGCCAACCCATCAGTTTTCACCTGTTATGTGTTCACGACTCACGCACCTGATTTGTCTGAATTCAGGCACCTGTCACCACTGCACCTATTAAAGCCTGTAGTTGCCAGGCACACAAGCAAAAAGTGAGTGTTCAAAAACAAGAACAAAATATATAAAAATTAGGGGTATTTTATTTGAACTAAGCAAAATTATCTGCCAATAGAACAAGAAAGTTTGGCTTGTCAAGACTTTCCAAATCAAGTAATATTAGCTAACCTCAATGAACCCCACAATACTGTCGTGTTTTGTGGTCACGTTCTGTTTTGGATTCATTGAGCACTCTTGTTTGTTTTTGTCACCATGCCAACCCATCAGTTTTCACCTGTAATGTGTTCACGACACACGCACCTGATTAGTCTGAATTCACGCACCTGTCACCACTGCACCTATCACGCACCTGTCACCACTGCACCTATTAAAGCCTGTAGTTGCCAGGCACACAAGCAAAAAGTGAGTGTTCAAAAACAAGAAAAAAATATATAGAAATTAGGGGTATTTTATTTGAACCAAGCTAAATTATCTGCCAATACAACAAGACAATTTGGCTTGTCAAGACTTTCCAAATCAAGTAATATTAGCTAACCTCAATGAACCCCACAATACTGTCGTGTTTTGTGGTCACGTTCTGTTTTGTTTTGGATTCATTGAGCATTCGTGTTTGTTTTTGTCACCATGCCAACCCATCAGTTTTCACCTGTTATGTGTTCACGACTCACGCACCTGATTTGTCTGAATTCACGCACCTGTCACCACTGCACCTATTAAAGCCTGTAGTTGCCAGGCACACAAGCAAAAAGTGAGTGTTCAAAAACAAGAAAAACATATAAAAAAATTAGGGGTATTTTATTTGAACTAAGCAAAATTATCTGCCAATAGAACAAGAAAATTTGGCTAGTCAACACTTTCCAAATCAAGTAATATTAGCTAACCTCAATGAACCCCAAAATACCTTCGTGTTTTGTGGTCACGTTCTGTTTTGTTTTGGATTCATTGAGCACTCTTGTTTGTTTTTGTCACCATGCCAACCCATCAGTTTTCACCTGTTATGTGTTCACGACACACACACCTGATTAGTCTGAATTCACGCACCTGTCACCACTGCACCTATTAAAGCCTGTAGTTGCCAGGCACACAAGCAAAAAGTGAGTGTTCAAAAACAAGAAAAAAAAATAATAAAAATTAAGGGTATTTTATTTGAACTAAGCAACATTATCTGCCAATAGAACAAGAAAATTTGGCTTGTCAAGACTTTCCAAATCAATTAATATTAGCTAACCTCAATGAACCCCACAATACTGTCGTGTTTTGTGGTCACGTTCTGTTTTGTTTTGGATTCATTGAGCACTCGTGTTTGTTTTTGTCACCATGCCAACCCATCAGTTTTCACCTGTTATGTGTTCACGACTCACGCACCTGATTTGTCTGAATTCACGCACCTGTCACCACTGCACCTATTAAAGCCTGTAGTTGCCAGGCACACAAGCAAAAAGTGAGTGTTCAAAAACAAGAAAAACATATAAAAAAATTCGGGGTATTTTATTTGAACTAAGCAAAATTATCTGCCAATAGAACAAGAAAATTTGGCTAGTCAACACTTTCCAAATCAAGTAATATTAGCTAACCTCAATGAACCCCAAAATACCTTCGTGTTTTGTGGTCACGTTCTGTTTTGTTTTGGATTCATTGAGCACTCTTGTTTGTTTTTGTCACCATGCCAACCCATCAGTTTTCACCTGTTATGTGTTCACGGCTCACGCACCTGATTTGTCTGAATTCACGCACCTGTCACCACTGCACCTATTAAAGCCTGTAGTTGCCAGGCACACAAGCAAAAAGTGAGTGTTCAAAAACAAGAAAAAAAAAAAAAAAAAATTAGGGGTATTTTATTTGAACTAAGCAAAATTATCTGCCAATAGAACAAGAAAATTTGGCTTGTCAAGACTTTCCAAATCAAGTAATATTAGCTAACCTCAATGAACCCCACAATACTGTCGTGTTTTGTGGTCACGTTCTGTTTTGTTTTGGATTCATTGAGCACTCTTGTTTGTTTTTGTCACCATGCCAACCCATCAGTTTTCACCTGTTATGTGTTCACGACTCACGCACCTGATTCGTCTGAATTCACGCAGCTGTCACCACTGCACCTATTAAAGCCTGTAGTTGCCAGGCACACAAGCAAAAAGTGAGTGTTCAAAAACAAGAAAAAAAAAAAAAAAATTAGGGGTATTTTATTTGAACTAAGCAAAATTATCTGCCAATAGAACAAGAAAATTTGGCTTGTCAAGACTTTCCAAATCAAGTAATATTAGCTAACCTCAATGAACCCCAAAATACTGTCGTGTTTTGTGGTCACGTTCTGTTTTGTTTTGGATTCATTGAGCACTCTTGTTTGTTTTTGTCACCATGCCAACCCATCAGTTTTCACCTGTAATGTGTTCACGACACACGCACCTGATTCGTCTGAATTCACGCACCTGTCACCACTGCACCTATTAAAGCCTGTAGTTGCCAGGCACACAAGCAAAAAGTGAGTGTTCAAAAACAAGAAAAAAATATATAAAAAATAGGGGTATTTTATTTGAACTAAGCAAAAATATCTGCCAATAGAACAAGAAAATTTGGCTCGTCAAGACTTTCCAAATCAAGTAATATTAGCTAACCTCAATGAACCCCACAATACTGTCGTGTTTTGTTGTCACGTTCTGTTTTGTTTTGGATTCATTGAGCACTCTTGTTTGTTTTTGTCACCATGCCAACCCATCAGTTTTCACCTGTTATGTGTTCACGACTCACGCACCTGATTTGTCTGAATTCACGCAGCTGTCACCACTGCACCTATTAAAGCCTGTAGTTGCCAGGCACACAAGCAAAAAGTGAGTGTTCCAAAACAAGAAAAAAAAATATATAAAAATTAGGGGTATTTTATTTGAACTAAGCAAAATTATCTGCCAATAGAACAAGAAAATTCAGCTTGTCAAGTATTTCCAAAACAAGTAAAATTGGCTAAACTCAATGAACTCAAAAATACCTTAAAATAAGTATATTCTCATTAATAACAAGTGCACTTTTCTTGGTAGAAAAAAGAGAGACCTTTTTGCGCAATATGTTGAAAAATATATGTTGAAAAATATTTTTAAAATAGGTAAATTAATATATTTTTTCATGCTCGAAGTAAGAAATTATTACTTTAAAATAGTAGTTCTAAACTTGTGTTAATGACACAGCTTTACATCAGTTGATATTCTACTTTCAAGCATGTTTTACTCAATATAGGTAATAAAATATCAGGTACGGGGGGAGGTATAGCTCGGTTGGTAGAGCGGCCGTGCCAGCAACTTGAGGGTTGCAGGTTCGATCCCCGCTTCCGCCTTCCTAGTCAATGCCATTGTGGTCTTGGGCAAGACACTTTACCCACCTGCTCCCAGTGCCACCCACACTGGTTTAATTGTAACTTAGATATTGGGTTTCACTATGTAAAGCGCATTTGAGTCACTTGAGGAAAAAGCACTATATAAATATGATTCACTTCACTTCTGTCACAGTTATTTGGTTTCGAACCCCAAGATGCAGAGATGGAGGCAGGCATTGGATCTGAAGACATGATTTAATATAAATAATAGAACAAGAACAAACAAAAGGCACGCACGTGGGCGGAATAATGAACTAAGGGAGCTAGCACTGGAAGCTAAAAAACAAAAAGAAACTTTAGCATGGAAGCTAGAGGATAACAAACAGAAAAAACTGGAAATAGCTACTGGCTAACAAAAACTGCTTACCGCTACGACGACCAGGACAAAATGTAGCATGACAGGTAGTAGCTGTAACAAAACGACAGGTAGCACAACAAGAGTGATCTGTGGCAACAACAATACAAGTCCGAATGACAATACAATGATCCAGCAACTGACAGAAGACAAAGCAGGTACAAATAGGAGCAGGCTGATTGGCAGCAGGTGTGGCCAGGTGCCAATCAGCCACAGCTGAGGAGGAACACAGCACTCAGGGAACAAGACAGGAAGCTGACAAAATAAGAGCACTAGACAGAAACTAAACACAGAAGATACTAAACACAGAGGAAACAGACAAATGCAGAGGAACAAACTAAAACATTGACAAACTGTCAGGGGAAAGCCTGACAACTTCACTTCACTACAAGCTGTAATATCTTACTGAGATAATTCAGGACCAAAACCCTTAAAACAAGTAAAACACTAACATAAAATCTGCTTAGTGAGAAGAATTATCTTATCAGACAGAAAATAAGCAAATATCACCCTTATTTGAGATATTTAATCTTACATAGATTTCAGTTTTTGCAGTGCAGTCAGCCTGGCGACATCACAGTCTACTCACCCTCAAAACACCCTTGCCCATGATCCATGTTCCTTTCTCGTTCCAAGTTTTTCCTTATTCATGCCATAGTGCAAGTTTTTTTTTTATGTCCATAGTTTTTTTGCCTTAGTGCAAGTTTTTCGTTTTCAAAGTCAAGTTTTGAACCTCCGCTGAGAGCGCCTTTTGTTTGTTCTTGTTTATAGTAAAATTAAAATATGTCATTACCTTCACGCCGTGTCCGGTCCAATCGCTTTGCAAACCACACCATAGTCCATGTAGTGACAAATACCTTAAAATAGGTATATTCTCACTATTAATAAATGCACTTTTCTTGGTAAAAAAAAGAGAGCTTTTTGCTCAATATGTTTAAAAATATTCTTAAATTAAGTAAATGCTAGTCCCATTATATTGACATAATGGTACACGCTCGGCATTACATTTTTTATACTAAAAGCTAATTTATTGTTCTTAATGTAGAGGCAACAAGGCAACATCTTGTTATTCTCGGGGTCTACAAGCCGCTCAGGGAAAAAAAATATGGTCTAAAAATGCATTTTTCCATCGATAAGATGACATCATCGTGACAAGTTTGCGCTCTTTCAGTCAATTAGTGTGCACATATACAGCCCGGACCCCCCGGTCAAATTTTTTTTAATTGTAATTTTGAAGAATTTATCTGAATGTGCATGAACTATCTCTGTTCAAAATTGTTAGAAATGTCACATGTTAAATGTTTAAATTAGGGCTGGGCAACGATTAAAATTTTAATCGCACTATTTCTCTGATTAATCGCGATTAACTGCATTGTATACGCAAAGCCCAATAATGAATTCAAAAGTAGTGTGTAGTGCACCTTTATTGGAATATTCTCCCACATGAACAAAAACGCCAAAACATTTGTTGTGCAAACACAACTTAAATCAGTCCTTGTTAAACAGTAGCAGTTAAATAGCATATTTTATGAAAATCAACTCAAAAAATGTAAATACAAACAATTAAGCTTATTGCCACTGCCAGGGTATTTAAGTTATCCTGTTTGTTATGGAAAATAAATATAATCTACATACAAATCTCTGAGCCACAATCATAACATCTGAACAGGCAATTTCTGAGGTAACAGCAGAAACATTTTTTTTTTATCAGGGATCTTATGTTTAAAAACCTATATTATAGGTAGTGGGCTGTTTTAGGGAATTTTTGATCAAATTATCCGGAGTAGCAATATTAATAATGTTGTGTTTATTCTGCGTAGTGCACTTAAAATAATTATGACCATATCTAGGAATTGATATGATGGGAATTTTCCGATTGTTTGCTTGGTGCTTTGATAAACTGAACGCATATACATGGTACTATATTGTGATGTTATGAGCCAGGGAAAAAAAAACTACCCTACCCTAGCATGCAACAGGAGTGACGAGCATGCGCGGTAGCCCGGTATAGGTTGTGTCGCCATGACGCCATCTTGTATGTTGTGATATGCACGCTCTGAAAGCAAACGTTAAGAACTCAGCCAACACTCCTGGTCTGCATTATTCATAAATAGACAGACAACACATATACTCCGCTGCTTCACAGGCCGCTGGATGTAGCCGGCAAAGTATTCCCATGCTAGCTAGCCGGTCTAGCAAGCACGCCTCATTCAGTCCAAAACGGCCCGATCTATCCACATCCAGAATTGTCTGGCGGTCGTAAGTGATCCCGGAGTGACCACGCTGTAAGCCAGCCATGAAATTTGCAGAATTGTCCAGTATTTCTGCCAAATGTTTCATCTTTACCAAGAGCCCCTTGACGCTGAATTCCCAACCGGGCGACACCATCTTGTTAAGAAAAGGCGTTAACAAAATAAAAGCATGTAAATCCATCCATCCATCCATCTTCTTCCGCTTATCCGAGGTCGGGTCGCGGGGGCAACAGCCTAAGCAGGGAAGCCCACACTTCCCTCTCCCCAGCCACTTCGTCTAGCTCTTCCCGGGGGATCCCGAGGCGTTCCCAGGCCAGCCGGGAGACATAGTCTTCCCAACGTGTCCTGGGTCTTCCCCGTGGCCTCCTACCGGTTGGACGTGCCCTAAACACCTCCCTCGGGAGGCGTTCGGGTGGCATCCTGACCAGATGCCCGAACCAACTCATCTGGCTCCTCTCGATGTGGAGGAGCAGCGGCTTTACTTTGAGTTCCTCCCGGATGGCAGAGCTTCTCACCCTATCTCTAAGGGAGAGACCCGCCACACGGTGGAGGAAACTCATTGCGGCCGCTTGTACCCGTGATCTTATCCTTTCGGTCATGACCCAAAGCTCATGACCATAGGTGAGGATGGGAACGTAGATCGACCGGTAAATTGAGAGCTTTGCCTTCCGGCTCAGCTCCTTCTTCACCACAACGGATCGGTACAACGTCCGCATTACTGAAGACGCCGCACCGATCCGCCTGTCGATCTCACGATCCACTCTTCCCTCACTCGTGAACAAGACTCCTAGGTACTTGAACTCCTCCACTTGGGGCAGGGTCTCCTCCCCAACCCGGAGATGGCACTCCACCCTTTTCCGGGCGAGAACCATGGACTCGGACTTGGAGGTGCTGATTCTCATTCCGGCCGCTTCACACTCGGCTGCGAACCGATCCAGTGAGAGCTGAAGATCCCGGCCAGATGAAGCCAACAGGACCACATCGTCTGCAAAAAGCAGAGACCTAATCCCGCGGCCACCAAACCGGAACCCCTCAATGCCTTGACTGCGCCTAGAAATTCTGTCCATAAAAGTTATGAACAGAATGGGTGACAAAGGACAGCCTTGGCGGAGTCCAACCCTCACTGGAAATGTGTCCGACTTACTGCCAGCAATGCGGACCAAGCTCTGACACTGATCATACAGGGAGTGGATCGCCACAATAAGACAGTCCGATACCCCATACTCTCTGAGCACTCCCCACAGGACTTCCCGAGGGACACGGTCGAATGCCTTCTCCAAGTCCAAGTCCACAAAGCACATGTAGACTGGTTGGGCAACCCTAACCCTAACCCTAACCATGAGGGTGCATGGGAAGCATGTAAACAACATACGCAAATGTGCGATAAAATAATTGTCGGCGTTAATAGATTGATGAGTTAACGCGTAATTAACGCATTAATTTCCCCACCCATAGTTTAAATATTAAGTGTCCGTTTAGTGTACTGTGCCAACTCTACTACTATATGAGTATGTGTTTTCTATCGTTTCATTGAAAATAAAACAGCAAACTCCATTTGGCTGTCATCCGTTTTATTTATGAGACACAATTGTGTCAAAGTCATGATTGTTTTTTTTCATGCTTGAAATAAGAAATTATTACTTTGAAAAAAAAGTACTTTTATACTTGTGAGTGTTGATGACACAGCTTTGCAAGAGTTGATATTGTAGTTTCAAGCATGTTTCACTCAATATAGGTCATCAAATCTCAGCAACAAGCTGTAATATCTTACTGAGATCATTTAGGACCAAAACCCTTAAAACAAGTAAGTACTCTAACATAAAATCTGCTTAGTGAGAAGAATGATCTTATCGGACAGAAAATAAGAACATATCACCCTTATTTGAGATATTCCATTTGACTTAGATTTCAGTTTTTGCAGTGTAATGCAGCCATTGTGTACTGTACGCAGCAAAGTGTGCGTGGAGGAGCATTAGTTCAGAAAATAGAAGGCACTGTGCTGATGTTACGCGTGAGTCACCATATCTAACATGTCCTCAGTGACTGTTCTAAAAATTATGTTGTTTTTTTTAAATGCCCTAGTTTTAGAAAGAACATATTAACCCTGCAAAATAACTCAAGGCCATGACTTAAACTTTTTAAGATTAGCATGCAGAAAACATGCTCCACCATACTGACCACAACATGTCTTAATAGCCAGAGGGTATGAATGCTATATACCAGTGGTACGTGTACCCCTGGGTCAGGGGTCGGCAACCCACGGCTCCGGAGCCGCATGCAGCTCTTCGATCACTCTAACGTGGCTCAGCTGCATAATTGCCGACACCCCCGATTATCCCGAGAGATTTCCGGAGTTTAATGCTTCTCCCAGCAATCACCCCGGGCCAACATTCTCCGATTTTCACCTAGTCGATAATATTGAGGGCGTGCCCTGATGGAAATGCCTTTACAAAACTCGTCGTCGCGCCCGCTTTTACACACTGCTATCTGCGAACCCACACCAAACAAGAATGACAAACACATTCCGGGAGAACATCCGCACTGTATCACAACATAAACACAAAACAATGAATACCCAGAATCCCATGCATCCCCAACTCTTCCGGGCTACATTATACACCCCCGCTTGCACCTTGTGGGTTCACACTTTGGCACATATTAGTAAGAGTGTTAAAGTTTATTATATCACAACTCTCAGTGTAACCTGTATGGCTGTCGAACAAGTATGCCTTGCAGTCGTCTGAGTGTGTTCAAGGAAGCAACATACGACTCGTGGCTGGGTTGTGCTAGATATTTGTACATGTTGTAGAGAGTGGTAAAGGCAGCGCCTTTATGGAAACGCCCGTATTAATGTTGAAGGGCGACCCATCCATCATCTTCCGCTTATCCGAGGTCGGGTCGCGGGGGCAACAGCCTAAGCAGGGAAACCCAGACTTCCCTTTCCCCAGCCACTTCGTCCAGCTCTTCCCGGGGGATCCCGAGGCGTTGCCAGGCCAGCCTGGAGACAAAGTCTTCCCAACGTGTCCTGGGTTTTCCCCTTGGCCTCCTACCAGCTGCATGTGCCCTAAACACCTCCCTAGGGAGGCGTTCGGGTGGCATCCTGACCAGATGCCCGAACCACCTCATCTGGCTCCTCTCGATGTGGAGGAGCAGCGGCTTTACTTTGAGTTCCTCCCGGATGGCAGAGCTTCTCACCCTATCTCTAAGGGAGAGACCCGCCACACGGCGGAGGAAACTCATTTGGGCCGCTTGTACCCGTGATCTTATCCTTTCGGTCATGACCCAAAGCTCATGACCATAGGTGAGGATGGGAACGTAGATCGACCGGTAAATTGAGAGCTTTGCCTTCCGGCTCAGCTCCTTCTTCACCACAACGGATCGGTACAACGTCCGCATTACTGAAGACGCTGCACCGATCCGCCTGTCGATCTCACGATCCACTCTTCCCTCACTCGTGAACAAGACTCCTAGGTACTTGAACTCCTCCACTTGGGGCAGGGTCTCCTCCCCAACCCGGAGATGGCATTCCACCCTTTTCCGGGCGAGAACCATGGACTCGGACTTGGAGGTGCTGATTCTCATTCCGGTCGCTTCACACTCGGCTGCGAACCGATCGAGCAACAGCTGAAGATCCCGGTCATATGTGGCTTGTACACACACACACACAAAAGTGAATGCAAGGCATTTTTGACCAACAACCATAGAGGTCACACTGAGGGTGGCTGTATAGACAACTTCAACACTGTTACAAATATGCGCCACACTGTGAACCCTGACCAAACAAGAATGACAAACACAATTCGGGAGAACAACCGCACCGAAACACAACAGAACAAATACCCAGAACCCCTTGCAGCACTAACTATTCCGGGGCGCTAAATTATCCACCTGTGCTACCACCAATCCCTGCCCACATCATTGTTATTTTATTTTCAAATGTATTAGCTAGTGGAAAAAGTTAATTTTGATATTTACTTCAGAAGGCTGCAAATACAAAAGAGACATTACATTTTTTTATTTAAATGTTATTCCTGTGATGTGTTTTTGTTTGTTTTTTGAAAGTGTTTTTTGCACTGTTAGGTTGCATAAGCGTCGTTAAAGCAAATCAGTGTAGCAAACTGAGCAATGATTAACGTTTTATTCATGCACTTTCTCTTGTTACTTCAAGGCTTGAATGTTTGATTCATTCCTTATTGTTATTTTACTTTAAAATTTATTATTGGCCTGTGGAAATAGTTTATTTTGATATTTACCTCAGAAGGCTGCAAATAGAAAAGAGGCATTCAATTTTCATTTAAATTTGATTTGATATGCCATTGATATTTATTAATTATTGTTATTATTATTTGAAACTCAATTTTGCATGTCACTGTAAAGTTATATAAGCCTTGCTTGTTCAATATTCAATGCAAAACTTGTTTGGGTCCCTATTAAAAGGTTCATTTGTTCAACCTTGGCCCGCGGCTTTGTTCGGTTTTAAATTTTGTCCCACTCTGTATTTGAGTCTGACACCCCTGCTCTCCATAATAAATACAGTGACGTTTTATTTTCCACAATCAAATCCTACTGATGCTTTATGCTGACAAAATATGTTCCTTCATATCTGTCTGTATCCCCGGCTCAGTGTTTTTATTTGTTTAGTATTCGGTAAGAAAAAAAAAAAAAAAAGACAACAGCCGGAAAAGAAAGTTGTGTATCAAAAGCAACCTAAGGAGAGAAATGAAATTACAGCCGCACAAATCAGCTTAGCGGAAGACAGTCGTGCAGATGGCTGATATCCAACAATTCATTTGAAAATTACATATTTAGAGAGAAAGTCAGCCTGCAAATAACCTGAAAACAAATTAAAATGCCATCATCTCATGCAAAAGGAAATCGGATCCAAATGAGGCTTTTTCAGCCCGTATGACGTGCGAGTGCTCAAAGGCCAAGTCAGCTGCACGACACCTTTAGTCAAATGAATAATCCTTCTAATTTCCCAAAAATGACATTTTGGTTCTGCGCTCATGCTGCATGATTCTCCGACTTGATTTGTTTTGTTTATCCAAGGATTTAATGGATTTTTGTAGGGTGGAGGTTTGTAATAAAATAGTTGGGATGGCAATTGCTAGCAAATACAGTGCAACCTTTATTTGACTTTTTTAAGAAACACTATATGGCAACCCATCCAAATGATCAGTATCAGGTGTCCTAGTCTCAGGTGTATACAATCAAGCACTTAATATAATATTAATCAATCAATCAATGTTTATTTATATAGCCCTATATCACAAATGTATCAAAGGACTTCACAAACCATTTCGACTACAACATCCTCGAAAGAACCCACATAAGGGCAAGGAAAACTCACACCCAGTGGGACGCCATTGACAATGATGACTATAAGAAACCTTGGAGAGGACCTCAGATGTGGGCAACCCCCCCTCTAGGGGACCGAAAGCAATGGATGTCGAGCGGGTCTAACATGATACTGTGAAAGTTAAATCCATAGTGGCTCCAACACAGCCGCGAGAGTTAAGTTCAAAGCGGATCCAAGACAGCAGCGAGAGTCCCGTCCACAGGAAACCATCCCAAGCGGAGGCAGATCAGCAGCGTAGAGATGTCCCCAACCAATACACAGGCGAGCGGTCCATCCTGGGTCCCGACGAGCGGTCCATCCTGGGTCTCGACTCTGGACAGCCAGTACTTCATCCATGGTCATCGGACCGGACCCCCTCCACAAGGGAGGGGGGGACAGAGGAGAAAAAGAAAGGAAGCGGCAGATCAACTGGTCTAAAAAGGAGGTCTATTTAAAGGCTAAAGTATACAAATGAGTTTTAAGGTGAGACTTAAATGCTTCTACTGAGGTGGCATCTCGAACTGTTACCAGGAGGGCATTCCAGAGTACTGGAGCCCGAACGGAAAACGCTCTATAGCCCGCAGACTTTTTTTGGGCTTTAGGAATCACTAATAAGCCGGAGTCTTTTGAAGGCAGATTTCTTGCCAGGACATATGGTACAATACAATCGGCAAGATAGGATGGAGCTAGACCGTGTAGTATTTTATACGTAAGTAGTAAAACCTTAAAGTCACATCTTAAGTGCACAGGAAGCCAGTGCAGGTGAGCCAGTATAGGTATATATGTATGTATATATGTATATAAAGGTATATACAGTACAGGCGTAATGTGATCAAACTTTCTTGTTCTTGGCAAAAGTATAGCAGCCGCATTTTGTACCAACTGTAATCTTTTAATGCTAGACGTGGGGAGACCCGAAAATAATACGTTACAGTAATCGAGACGAGACGTAACAAACGCATGGATAATGATCTCGGCGTCTTTAGTGGACAGAATGGAGCGAATTTTTGCGATATTACGGGGATGAAAGAAGGCCGTTTTAGTAACGCTTTTAATGTGTGACTCAAAAGAGAGAGTTGGGTCGAAGATAATACCCAGATTCTTTACCGTGTCGCCTTGTTTAATTGTTTGGTTGTCAAATGTTACAGTTGTATTATTAAATAGAGGTCGGTGTCTAGCAGGACCGATAATCAGCATTTCCGTTTTTTTGCCGTTAAGTTGCAAAAAATTAGCGGACCTCCATTGTTTAATTTCATTAAGACACGCCTCCAGCTGACTACAATCCGGCGTGTTGGTCAGCTTTAGGGGCATGTAGAGTTCGGTGTCATCAGCATAACAGTGAAAGCTAACACCGTATTTGCGTATGATGTCATCTAGTGGCAAGCACGTATTATTATAAAATGGAAGAGTTTGGGAACATCAGCAACTCAGCCACCAAGTGGTAGGCCACATAAACTGACAGAGAGGGGTAAGCTTAGATTTGATGTATCCATCCATCCAACCATATTCTACCGCTTGTCCCTTTCGGGGTCGCGGGGGTTGCCGGAGCCTATCTCAGCTGCATTCGGGCGGAAGGCGGAGAACACCCTGGACAAGTCGCCACCTCATCGCAGGGCCAAGACAGACAACATTCACACTCACATTCACAGACTAGGGCCAATTTAGTGCTATCCACAGGATTGCTTGTTATTTTTTATTAGATAGTAGTCTGTTTATTTCAATTGTTAGTTTTTCCTTTATTACCTCTTGTCTTATTTATTTTACCCCATATTTGTTCCCACAACCGCACCTTAAATTGGAGTCTTTAATCTCGTTATATGCAAATATAATGACAATAACGTCTATTATATTCTATTCTATGCATGATTCATTTATTTGATTTAGATTTATTGGTTCCTGTTAGGGAAATTCATTTTCACGGCCGTACATTTACACAATAGACATTACACATCACAAAAACAAAAATAACAAAAAGACATCATACATGACCAACACATTTACTGACTTGTCAGACAGGTGGGCCGGGCCTGCTTTAGGGCGGCTATAGCTGCAGGGATAAGGCTTTTCCCGAGACGGACCCTCTGGAATTTTATAGTTCTGTACCTGCGCCCGGATGGTAGTGGGATGATGTATTGGTGTAGTGCAGGGGTAGGGAACCTATGGCTCTAGAGCCAGATGTGGCTCTTTTGATGACTGCATCTGGCTCTCAGATAAATCCTAGCTAGTGGTTGAGATCACAGAGCAAAGACTTTCTGCACTGTCAGTTGCTACAGAGCTCCAAACTTCATGTGACCTTCCAATTAGCCCACGTACAGTACGCAGAGAGCTTCATAGAATGGGTGCATCTAACTCATACATCACCAAGTTTAAAGCAAAGCGTCGGATGCAGTGGTGCAGTGCACAAAGCAAGGTCCATAAAGACATGGATGACGGAGTCTGGTGTGGATGAACTTGACTGGTCTGCACAGAGTCCTGACCTGAACCCAATAGAACACCTTTGGGATGAATTAGAACGGCGACTGAGAGCCAGGTCTTCTAGACCAACATCAGTGTGACCTCACCAATGCACTTTTGGAAGAATGGTGGAAAATTCCTATAAAGACACTCCGCAACCTTGTGGACAGCCTTCCCAGAAAAGTTGAACCTTTTAAAAATGCATATGCATTTAGTTGTATTCAGTTTTAAATAAATATTTAATGTCCCTCACTGAAATACATTTTAAAATATTTGGCTTTCATGGCTCTCTCAGACAAAAAAGTTCCTGACCCCTGGTGTAGTGGGTGAGATCATAGAGCACAGTCAGTTGCTACAGGGTTCCAAACTTCATGTGACCTTCCAATAAGCCCACGTACAGTACGCAGAGAGCGTCATAGAATGGGTTTCCATGGCCGAGCAGGTGCATCTAACTCATACATCACCAAGTTCCAAGCAAACCGTCGGATGCAGTGGTGCAGTGCACAAAGCAAGGTCTATATAGACATGGATGACAGTGTCTGGTGTGGATGAACTTGACTGGCCTGCACAGAGTCCTGACCTGAACTCAATAGAACACCTTTGGGATGAATTAGAACGGAGACTGAGAGCCAGGTCTTCTAGAAGACCAACATCAGTGCGTGACCTCATCAATGCGCTTTTGGAAGAATGGTGGAAAATTCCTATAAAGATACTCCGCAACCTTGTGGACAGCCTTCCCAGAAGAGTTGAACCTTTTAAAAATGCATGCATTTAGTTGTATTCAGTTTTAAATAAATATTTGAGGTCTCTCGCTGAATTTTATTTTAAAATATTTGGCTTTCATGGCTCTCTCAGACAAAAAAGTTCCAGACCCCTGGTGTAGTTGGTGAGATCATAGAGCACAGTCAGTTGCTACAGGGTTCCAAACTTCATGTGACCTTCCAATAAGCCCACGTACAGTACGCAGAGAGCTTCATAGAATGTGCATCTAATTCATACATCACCAAGTTCAAAGCAAAGCGTCGGATGCAATGGTGCAGTCCACAAAGCAAGGTCCATAAAGACATGGATGACGGAGTCTGGTGTGGATGAACTTGACTGGCCTGCACAGAGTCCTGACCTGAACTCAATAGAACACCTTTGGGATAAATTAGAACGGAGACTGAGAGCAAGGTCTTCTAGACCAACATCAGTGTGTGACCTCACTAATGCACTTTTGGAAGAATGGTGGAAAATTTCCTATAAAGACACTCCGCAACCTTGTGGACAGCCTTCCCAGAGGAGTTGAACCTTTTAATAGCTGCACAAGGTGGACTGACATCATATTGAACCCACTGAGTTATTAATGGGATGGCACTTCAAGTTCATATGTGAGTCAAGGCAGGTGGCCAAATACCTTTGAGTTATATAGTTTATTATCACATTGGCATTGTTAGCCACACCTGGAGAGTCTGAGTTGTAAAAAAAACATGCCTTTAAAAAATAACTAGAATAGCATTTAGTAGACGGCAAACATATGCCAATTTATCAAACCACTTCATGGGCCGGTGCACACAAAAAAAAACTGGACTGCATACGAGTTTCTCTATAAAGTATCTATTGTTGAGTAAATCTCAAAAAGTGAAAATGAATTCCTTCAAAAGAAGTGGAAAAGGTGGAGTAAATGATGTTTGTTAGTGTGCTGGCGGCTTTGTGTGACGATTGGAGATGGTCAGAGAACGCCATAATTAAATCGACATAGCATTTTAGGAGGGGAAATCATTCCTTTGAAACACAAACTGGTATTGTTTTTGTTTTGGTTTGTGCATTGTTAACAAGTCAGCCGGAGGACTGTCACATTTTCACTTGCACAACTTAAAATGTCCAAAAAGGAGTAGGAAGAAGTCGAGCTTATTTAGTCCTTGCCCGTCTCCATGTCTCAGCAACGACTGACAGTTTGTTCGCTTGGACTAAATTGAATATGATAAAATAGATTAATAGATAGCAACTCAGTAGAAGCATTTAAGTCTCACCTTAAAACTCATTTGTATACTCTAGCCTTTAAATAGACTCCCTTTTTAGACCAGTTGATCTGCCGTTTCTTTTCTTTTTCTCCTCTGTCCCACTCTCCCTTGTGTAGGGGGTCCGGTCCGATCCGGTGCCCATGTACTGCTTGCCTGTGTATCGGCTGGGGACATCGCTGCGCTGCTGATCCGCCTCCGCTTGGGATGGTTTCCTGCTGGCTCCGCTGTGAACGGGTCTCTCGCTGCTGTGTTGGATCCGCTTTGGACTGGACTCTCGCGACTGTGTCGGATCCATTATGGATTGAACTTTCACAGTATCATGTTAGACCCGCTCGACATCCATTGCTTTCCTCCTCTCCAAGGTTCTCATAGTCATCATTGTCACCGACGTCCCACTGGGTGTGAGTTTTCCTTGCCCTTATGTGGGCCTACCGAGGATGTCGTAGTGGTTTGTGCAGCCCTTTGAGACACTAGTGATTTAGGGCTATATAAGTAAACATTGATTGATTGATTGAATTGCAGAAAAACAAAACAAAAAAGGCAAAAAGGTGTTAAAATAAATACATAATAGATCAGGGGTGTCAAACGTAATAAAGAACAGGTTTTATCCGGTCCACGGTATGAGTTTTCTCAATATAAAAATTAACCAGAATTTTTTTAGTGAAGGAAACAGCTGTTCTAAATGTGTCCACTGGATGTCGCAATAGCAATTATTTGTATCTTTGTAGATCAGGGGTGTCCAAAGTACGGCCCGCGGGTAATTTTTTAACGGCCCTAAGCACATTCTAAAAATACGATTAAAAAAATAAAAAACAGAAAAAGTAGTATAAAAGAGCAAACAGGTGATATGTGACAAGAACATTTTGCAATGTTTACTCTAATAACACAAAGCTGCCATGCAGGCTGTTATTTTCTTTAAAAAAAATAATAATTAATCAAAATCAATGTCACATTAAATATTTCACTTTGAGATATTTTTGGGGGAAAATGTTGCAATGTTGTTTTTTTCCAAAGAAGGGCCTAATAAGGACAAATAAAAAACATAAACAACAATAAAAGTTATAATTGATGGATGGATCTGAAGTTGATCTTAAGACGATTGTGTTAAAAATAAACAGTTTATCAATCAATCAATCAATGTTTACTTATATAGCCCTAAATCACTAGTGTCTCAAAGGGCTGCACAAACCACCACGACATCCTCGGTAGGCCCACATAAGGGCAAGGAAAACTCACACCCAGTGGGACATCAGTGACAATGATGACTATGAGAACCTTGGAGAGGAGGAAAGCAATGGATGTCAAGCGGGTCTAACATGATACTGTGAAAGTTCAATCCATAATGGATCCAACACAGCCGCGAGAGTCCATTCCAAAGTGGATCCAACACAGCAGCGAGAGTCCCGTTCACAGCGGAGCCAGCAGGAAACCATCCCAAGCGGATCAGCAGCGCAGGGATGTCCCAAGCCGATACACAGGCAAGCGGTCCATCCTGGGTCCCAACTCTGGACAGCCAGTACGTCATCCATGGTCACCGGATCGGACCGGATCCCCTCCATAAGGGAGAGTGGGACATAGGAGAAAAAGAAAAATGGCAGATCAACTGGTCTAAAAAGGTTGTCTATTTAAAGGCTAGAGTATACAAATGAGTTTTAAGGTGAGACTTAAATGCTTCTACTGAGGTGGCATCTCAAACTTTTACGGGGAGGGCATTCCAGAGTACTGGAGCCCAAAATGAAAACGCTCTATAGCCCGCAGACTTTTTTTGGGCTTTGGGAATCACTAATAAGCCGGAGTCCTTTGAACGCAGATTTCTTGCCGGGACATATGGTACAATACAATCGGCAAGATAGGATGGAGCTAGACCGTGTAGTATTTTATACGTAAGTAGTAAAACCTTAAAGTCACATCTTAAGTGCACAGGAAGCCAGTGCAGGTGAGCCAGTACAGGTATATATGTATGTATATATGTATATAAAGGTATATACAGTACAGGCGTAATATGATCAAACTTTCTTGTTCTTGTCAAAAGTCTAGCAGCCGCATTTTGTACCAACTGTAATCTTTTAATGCTGGACATGGGGAAACCCGAAAATAATACGTTACAGTAATCGAGACGAGACGTAACAAAAAAAGTTAAAAAAAAAGTTTTTTATTTTTAATGAGTAGGACCCTTTTTGATCCCCAACAATTTTAGTGCGATTTTTTTTGTGTGTGTGTCATTGCTAAAAAAAATAATAATACATTGAAATCAATGGTGTTATGTGTTGACATTTTTGAGACTCCAATTATTATATAATCTCAAATATTCCACTTTAAAATTTTATTGGGGGGAAACTATTGCATATTTTGTGTTGTTTTTTCTATAACAGAACAGGGTTTTATATGACAAAAAGGGCATAGAACTGAAATCTTTAAAAACGTTATATTGACAGATAGACCCAATGTTGATCTCGAAATTTAAACCTTGAATAACAATAATACAAAATAATGACACATTTTAAATATTTTTTGGACCAAGATCTGGTGGGGTCTCTGGGACCAATCCTGAGTGGAGGCCTAAATGTATATTTTTATACATATATTGTATTGGTTTTTGAAATTTAAAAAAAAATATCAAAATGGCCCCTGCTTGCGTTGATTTTTACGTGCGCGGCCCTCAGTGGAAAAAGTTTGGACACCCGTGTTGTAGATGAAGCTACATGTAAAAAATAAACCACATCAGTCAAGGAAAATTATCTAACTACATAAAAAAAACCTCCTATGATTTGATTTTGAAAGAATTGTTTTTATCTTGACAGATTGAAAATTAACACTGATGAGTTGATGGATGAAAATTTTCACATCATTTATTCAGAAAATATAAATAACGACAATTTAAATCTATATATACGATTAACCACAACAAGTAATTTTAAGAAAAAACAACAACATTGTGGTTTGTACAATTTCAGAATGTACTCGTTCTATTTTTAAACAAAGAAAACAATCTGAAGTTGTCTTTATTTTGAAGTTATCGTGCCGTGATTTTTACCAGTCCGGCCAACTTGGGAGTAGATTTTTCTCCATGTGGACCCCGATCTAGAATGAGTTTGACACCCCTGACATAGAGACATAGGTCAACTAGCAAAATGGCATTTAAAACAGTTAATCTTGGAAATAATGCTGACTTTTGATGGAGAACGTCAAAATGTTGACAACGGTGGTTGTAATTTGTAGTGTGAAGCATTGATTGGTTGAAACTTTTATTAGTAGATTGCACAGTACAGTACATATTCCGTACAATTGACCACTAAATGGTAACACCCAATAAGTTTTTCTACTTGTTTAAGTAGAAAAACTCATGCACCTGTTAACCACCACAGCACTATTTAAGCCTGCACTTGCCAGGCAGTCAGCCTGGCGACATCACATGCTGTTGATACATGCTCATTTCCCGTTCCATGCTCATTTCCCGTTCCGAGTAAGTTTTCATTACTTATGCCATAGTCAATCCATTCACGCATTCTGTGGTTGAGTCAGTGCCGGTGTACTTCATTTTCAGGTTATTGGGTCCATACACTTGGGGACTGATTTACTAAGACTTGAGTTCTTCACGCTAAACAGCTTCTGCGATCTTTAACCTGTTAAGGCTCAGGCTGTTTGTTTACATGCTTTTTTTTTTCTTTTCTCATTGCTATTTGGGCTTATTGGACCCTAATTAGGATACAAAACTAAACTGTTTTTTTTTCTTTTCCTTTGTCATGAAAAATGAAAAGGGAGGTTTTTGTTATGAAAAATTTAGGTTTTTTTTGGGTGGGCGCTGTAATTTTTTAATAAAAAAAAATATATATATATATATATATATATATATATATATATATATATATTTTTTTTTTTTTTTAATTAAACAGGCTTTGAGACACTAGTGATTTAGGGCTATATAAGTAAACATTGATTGATTGATTGATTGAAAAAATAATTAAATTTAATAAATAATTCTTCTGCGGCCCGGTACCAATCGAGCCGCGGCCCGGTGGTTGGGGACCACTGCTTTAGAGGATAAAATAGCACGTACTATTCGTAGGCGTATCGCAATTGTAAAGTGGTGCAGAGGCCTTTCGGTCATGACCCAAAGCTCATGACCATAGGTGAGGATGGGAACGTAGATCGACCGGTAAATTGAGAGCTTTGCCTTCCGGCTCAGCTCCCTCTTCACCACAACGGATCGGTACAACGTCCGCATTACTGAAGACGCCGCACCGATCCGCCTGTCGATCTCACGATCCACTCTTCCCCCATTCGTGAACAAGACTCCTAGGTACTTGAACTCCTCCACTTGGGGCAGGGTCTCCTCCCCAACCCGGAAATGGCACTCCACCCTTTTCCGGGAGAGAACCATGTCACCATGACAACTAATTAGTTTCCACCTGTCATGTCACCGCACCTGATTCACATGAACTCATGCACCTGTTAACCACCACAGCACTATTTAAGCCTGCACTTGCCAGGCAGTCAGCCTGGCGACATCACATGCTGTTGATACATGCTCATTTCCCGTTCCGAGTAAGTTTTCATTACTTATGCCATAGTTTGCAAGTTTTGTTTAATGTCCATAGTTTACGTTATAGCAATAGTTTTTGTTTTCATAGCTGAGTGTTGCGATCCGTTTCTCGGATTTTCACATATTGCTTATTGTTCCATTGTCTCATTCTCCATCTGACCAGCTTACTTCCTGTTTCGTCAGTCACCTTGGTTACACATTGATTTCACCTGCTCCTCGTTTTCTACACACACCTGGTTCTCCTTGATTACTCCCTATATAAGCCTTCCTCTTTTCTTTGTTCAGTCTGGGTTCATAATTTGCCTTTTAGCAACAGTATTGACCGACTTCACGTCAGTATATTTCTCGCTAGCTTTTCACGCTAAACCTTTGTTTTATTCCAGCTCTCACGCTGATGAATTGTTTCTTTCCTTTTTGTGTGCCTTTGTGCCAGTCTTAGTTTTTCTGTTTTCTATTCCTAGCTCTTATGCTAGCGCCCTTGGTTTATTTTGTCTGTTAGCTCCAGTATTTTTGTTCGTAGCCTGCTTTTGTTAAGTTTAATAAATCATTTTATACTTACCATTGCTGTGTTCTTGTCGACGTATACACGGAGGGACAAACCCGGCATTACTATGCCAATCAGTCGTTGTTTATACCCTTTTTTTTGGTAATATGTGTGAATGTGTGTGTGAATGGGTAAATGTGGAAGTAGTGTCAAAGCGCTTTGAGTACCTTGAAGGTAGAAAAGCTCTATACAAGTACAACCCATTTATCATTTATTTATTTAATATTGCCGAGTTAATAATAAAATATACCACTACCTTCACGCCATGTCCGGTCCAGTCGCTTTGCACCACGGGAAAACGAACCGCACTTTCATGACGGCTCATTTTTATAAAGGACAACCTGTTCGCGGGACGTACGTTTGACACTCCTGTCCTGGATGTAATGAGTAGGATTATTTTATTTAAAAAAGACCAGAGATAGAGCCACATTTGATAAAAGTGAGTCAATGGATTTAATTGAACGGTCAAAGGGAAATATAGAGTTGAATAATAATTCAGAGCTCTTTTTTTTTTTTTTAAACTAAAAGAAAGGTACTTAATCATCAGCCTGGCTTAATTGAGATTGCTTTATTGAAGACAATAGCAGTCTTCCTCACTTGGGGAAAAAAAAAATAATAATCATTTCAAGGGGCTATTGTACACACCGTGAGTGCCAGGTGCTGCAGAAGGCAAGTTCCTCTTGAATAATAGCGGGGAAATGTGTTGCGGTAAATCCTGAATGTCTTGTTGGGAGCTGCGTGGCTTCAGGTGCCGACTGACATTCTCTCTGAGGAGCTGCCTGTCAAAGTGATGCTGGGCCTCTGGAGTGCCGTCTGTCTCTCTCTTGCTGATTTCTTTTCAAAAGCGCTCGTGTCTCTTCTGCAGTGTGAGCATACAAGCGTACGGCGGGCACACACTTCCCCCACGCCCCCCCTTTTCCAAGCACTCATCCATTCCATACACGCGTTATTATTAAATGTATATTTTGCCTCTCTACACTTTATGTTTTCAGATCTATTAAATGCTGTCTTTTCGAACTCAAGGCAGCAAGGCTGATAAAAAGCGACTCACATGTGGTTGGTATATTGGCCAAGAGCCCATGTGAGTTGTGACCCCATGCCACTTGTCCTTTACACTCAGTGCTTGCATGCTGGCAAGTTGACCTTTATCATTAACCCCGCTGCGTGCCTGTCATTTGAAGTCTTTATTATTCATGCTGTCTTCTGGGTATATCGGATACAGACGATGAGGAGCATCAAGGAGCGACGCGGGACTAATCAGTTAAAATGGAGCTGTTGTGAGGCAAAACAATAGCAGGGTCCCCCCCTCCCTGCATGTAGTTCATGGGTGTCAAACTCTGGCCCCCGGGCCGTAATTTCATTTGGCCCTTGAGGCAATAATAAATTTAACATTAGAGTTGGCCCGCCGGTATTATACATAGGCGGTGCCGCTGTATCACCGTATTCAACGCTAATGTTCATACTTGCCAACCCTCCTTTTCCAGGAGAATCCCGAATTTCTGTTCCCCCGCCCCCGAAAATCTCCCGGGGCAACACAGGTCACACTGAGGGTGGCCGTATAAACAACTTTAACACTGTTACACCACACTGTGAACCCACACCATACAAGAATGACAAACACATTTCGGGAGAACATCCGCACCGTAACACAACATAAACACAACAGAACAAATACCCAGAACCTCTTGCAGCCCTAACTCTTCCGGGACGCTACGATATACACCCCCGCAACCAACAAAACTTGATTTTTTATGTCACTATAAAGTTATATAAGCCTTGCTTGTTCAATATTCAATGCAAAACTTGTTTGGGTCCCTATTAAAATGTTAAGTTGTTCAACTTTGACCCGCGGCTTTGTTCAGTTTAGAATTTTGGCCACGTTCGCTTTTCCTCCATATAAACATGCAGCTTCTACACACACACACACAAGTGAATGCAAGGCATACTTGGTCAACAGCCATACAGGTCACACTGAGGGTGGCCGTATAAACAACTTTAACACTGTTATACCACACTGTGAACCCACAACAAACAAGAATGACAAACACATTTCGGGAGAACATCCGCACCGTAACACAACGTAAACACAACATAACAAATACCCAGAACCCCTTGCCGCACTTACTCTTCCGGGACGCTACAATATACACCCCCGCAACCAACAAAACTCGATTTTTTTATGTCACTATAAAGTTATATAAGCCTTGCTTGTTCAATATTCAATGCAAAACTTGTTTGGGACCCTAATAAAATGTTAAGTTGTTCAACTTAGTCCCGCGGCTTTATTCAGTTTCGAATTTTGGCCACGTCCGCTTTTCCTCCATATAAACAGCGTGCCGGCCCAGTCACGTAATATATGCGGCTTCTACACACACACACAAGTGAATGCAAGGCATACTTGGTCAACAGCCATACAGGTCACACTGAGGGTGGCCGTATAAACAACTTTAACACTGTTATACCACACCGTTAACCCACACCAAACAAGAATGACAAACACATTTCGGGAGAACATCCGCACCGTAACACGACGTAAACACAACATAACAAATACCCAGAACCCCTTGCCGCACTAACTCTTCCGGGACGCTACAATATACACCCCGCAACCAACAAAACTCGATTTTTTTATGTCACTATAAAGTTATATAAGCCTTGCTTGTTCAATATTCAATGCGAAACTCGTTTGGCTCCCTAATAAAATGTTAAGTTGTTCAACTTTGGCCCGCGGCTTTGTTCAGTTTCGAATTTTGGCCACGTCCGCTTTTCCTCCCTATAAACAGCATGCCGGCCCAGTCACATAATATATGCGGCTTCTACACACACACAAGTGAATGCAAGGCATACTTGGTCAACAGCCATACAGGTCACACTGAGGGTGGCCGTATAAACAACTTTAACACTGTTACACCACACTGTGAACCCACACCAAACAAGAATGACAAACATATTTCGGGAGAACATCCGCACCGTAACACAACATAAACACAACAGAACAAATACCCAGAACCTCTTGCAGCAGTAACTCTTCCGGGACGCTACGATATACACTCCTGCAACCAACAAAACTTGATTTTTTATGTCACTATAAAGTTATATAAGCCTTGCTTGTTCAATATTCAATGCAAAACTTGTTTGGGTCCCTATTAAAATGTTAAGTTGTTCAACTTTGGCCCGCGGCTTTGTTCAGTTTCGAATTTTGGCCACGTTCGCTTTTCCTCCATATAAACATGCAGCTTCTACACACACACACACAAGTGAATGCAAAGCATACTTGGTCAACAGCCATACAGGTCACACTGAGGGTGGCCGTATAAACAACTTTAACACTGTTACACCACACTGTGAACCCACACCAAACAAGAATGACAAACACATTTCGTTAGAACATCCGCACCGTAACACAACATAAACACAACAGAACAAATACCCAGAACCTCTTGCAGCACTAACTCTTCCGGGACGCTACGATATACACTCCTGCAACCAACAAAACTTGATTTTTTATGTCACTATAAAGTTATATAAGCCTTGCTTGTTCAATATTCAATGCAAAACTTGTTTGGGTCCCTATTAAAATGTTAAGTTGTTCAACTTTGGCCCGCGGCTTTGTTCAGTTTCGAATTTTGGCCACGTTCGCTTTTCCTCCATATAAACATGCAGCTTCTACACACACACACACAAGTGAATGCAAAGCATACTTGGTCAACAGCCATACAGGTCACACTGAGGGTGGCCGTATAAACAACTTTAACACTGTTATACCACACTGTGAACCCACAACAAACAAGAATGACAAACACATTTCGGGAGAACATCCGCACCGTAACACAACGTAAACACAACATAACAAATACCCAGAACCCCTAGCCGCACTAACTCTTCCGGGACGCTACAATATACACCCCCGCAACCAACAAAACTTGATTTTTTTATGTCACTATAAAGTTATATAAGCCTTGCTTGTTCAATATTCAATGCAAAACTTGTTTGGGACCCTAATAAAATGTTAAGTTGTTCAACTTAGTCCCGCGGCTTTATTCAGTTTCGAATTTTGGCCACGTCCGCTTTTCCTCCATATAAACAGCGTGCCGGCCCAGTCACGTAATATATGCGGCTTCTACACACACGCAAGTGAAAGCAAGGCATACTTGGTCAACAGCCATACAGGTCAAACTGAGGGTGGCCGTATAAACAACTTTAACACTGTTACACCACACTGTGAACCCACACCAAACAAGAATGACAAACACATTTCGGGAGAACATCCGCACCGTAACACAACATAAACACAACAGAACAGATACCCAGAACCCCTAGCAGCATTAACTCTTCCGGGACGCTACAATATACACCCCTGCTACCAACAAAACTAAATTTTGCATGTCACTATAAAGTTATATAAGCCTTGCTTGTTCAATATTCAATGCAAAACTTGTTTGGGTCCCTAATAAAATGTTAAGTTGTTCAGCTTTGGCCCGCGGCTTTGTTCAGTTTCGAATTTTGGCCACGTCCGCTTTTCCTCCATATAAACAGCATGCCGGCCCAGTCACGTAATATATGCGGCTTCTACACACACGCAAGTGAAAGCAAGGCATACTTGGTCAACAGCCATACAGGTCACACTGAGGGTGGCCGTATAAACAACTTTAACACTGTTACACCACACTGTGAACCCACACCAAACAAGAATGACAGACACATTTCGGGAGAACATCCGCACCGTAACACAACATTAACACAACAGAACAGATACCCAGAACCTCTTGCAGCATTAACTCTTCCGGGACGCTACAATATACACCCCCGCTACCAACAAAACTCAAATCTTTTATGTCACTATAAAGTTATATGAGCCTTGCTTGTTCAATATTCAATGCAAAACTTGTTTGGGTCCCTAATAAAATGTTAAGTTTTTCAACTTTGGTCCGCGGCTTTGTTCAGTTTAGAATTTTGGCCCACTCTGTATTTGAGTTTGACACACCTGATGTAGTTCATGGTGACGCGGTGCCACGGCAAAATAAAAGTCACCACCCCTTAAAAAATGAGGGTCTTTTACGTGAAAATAAATGAATACAGTGTAGGGTTGTACAGTATACCGGTATTAGTATAGTACCGCAATCCTTATTTTTTTTTTTTTAATTCAATCCAGCAAAGCAATACCATAACAATGCAATCCAATTCCAAAACCGAACCCGATCCAGCAACACTAAGAACTGCAATAAACAGAGCAGTTGAGAGGACACAGAACTGTCAGGAGTTGTAGGTGACAAACCCCAAGATGCAGGCATTGAATAGATAAACATGATTTAATCTTCAAAAATAACGAAAATTACACAAAACGGGAACTAGGAGGACAAACTTATTATTATTATTATTATTTTTATTATTATTATTCACAGTTTTCCTGTTTGCTGGATCCCTGTTCCCTGTTTCCAGAACAGGGATCCAGCAAACAGGAAAACTGTGAATAATAATAATAATGATAATAATAATAATAATATATTTTATTTGTAAAAAGCACTTTGCGTTTCGCAAACAACCTCAAAGTGCCACAGTGTAAAAAAATAGTAATAATAAAAATAAGTAAAATATAAAACTAGAAACAGCCCAATAGCTACAACCAGCATGCATGTCTATAGAAAGGCTTTTTTTTTTTTTAAAAGATGGGTTTTTAAGCCTTTTTTAAAAGCATCCAGGTGGTCAGGGAGAGCGTCCCACAGACTGGGAGCAGCGGAGCAGAAAGCCCGGTCTCCCATTGTGCGAAGCTTTGTCCGTGGAGATTACAGGAGGTTAGCCTGTATGGAGCGGAGGTGTCGTGTGGAGGATTTGGGGGTGAGCAGTTCCTTGAGGTAGAGGTGGGCATTTCCATGGAGGCACTGGTGAGTTAGTAGGGAGATTTTGAATTCAATCCTGAATGGAACAGGAAGCCAGTGAAGGGATTTGAGAATAGCTAACAGGAAATTACAAAAACAAGGAGCTAGGAGACAGCAAACTGTAAATAGTTAAAGGAACTAACAGGAACACCTTACCGCACTGACAACGACAGGTAGGAACGACAAGAGGTATTAGCGACAAACAACCGGCAGGAGCGACAATAATCCAGCACTGACTGGAGGAAAAAGCAGGTCTAAATAGTTTCCTGGCTGATTGACACCAGGTGTGGCCAGGTGCCAATCAGCCACAGCTGAGGGGACACAGTACTCAGGGAGACAAACAGGAAACAGAACCAAAATAAGAGTGCTGACCGTAACTAAAGACAGGAAACAAAGACAAATGCAGTGGAAAAACAAAGACAAAGTCAAACTGTCAGGGTCAAGCCTGACAAGAACAATCCAAAAGTAGTGAAACAAAATATAATATTATCAACAACAGTATCAATATTAGTAACAATTTCTACATAGCAGTGATTCAAAATCCGTCATTGACATTATCATTAGACATTTATAAAAAATAAAATAAAAATGAACAATAGTGTCACAGTGGCTTACACTTGCATGGCATCTCATAAGCTGGACAACACACTGTGTCCAATGTTTTCACAAAGATAAAAATAATAAGTCAGATTTTTGGTTCATTTAATAGTTAAAACAAATTTAAATAATGGATCCCATATTCCAATATATGACTCATTATTATCTAAACCAAATGCAGTTTTTTCTACTGATATCTCCATAGCTTGTGTATACCAGTCAGTATGTGTTGGACTATCAACATCCATCCATTTCTTTAATATTACCTTTTTTGTTATCATGCAAATTGAAAGAAATGCATTTTTACTCTTTGACGAGTACCCCGATACTAATGAATCATAGTCGATACCACACCGCCTCTAAAAAGTAGTAGTAAAAGTATTGCTGGTTTACGAGCAGACGGGCATGTTCGGCAGCGCACAATCAGGGAGTACTTACAAGAAGACACAGAGTGTAGACAGTAAAGGGAGAACGGACGTAGTTTGGTTTAAAAACTAACAATAAAGGTGAAGTTATAACACTGAAACGCCCTCAGGAAGAGATGCTTTAAGACATGACGAGCCAGCTAGCGGCTAAAGTCCAGCTGCAGTCTGCAGTGTTGTAGCTAGATCTAAATCACTAATCCTCGCCTCCATGGCGACAAATCAAGTAAGTTTCTTACAAGTATCATCCCTGCAGGACGAGGAATAGCTAAACATGCTTCACTACACACCGTAGCTCACCGGCGTCAAAATGGAGCTACACCTGACATCCACTGTAATGATACCAAGTACAGGAGCGTATCTAGTCGATAATACTATGATTAAATTGATATATTAGGCATCACAACAGCTTCTTTAGTTCATTGGTCATATTCAAAAACATGAGGTTTTTGAATATGACCAATGTTAAAGTTAAAGTATGTGAATTATATTATTATATTTATATAGCGCTTTTCTCTAGTGACTCAAAGCGCTTTACATAGTGAAACCCGATATCGAAGTTACATTTAAACCAGTGTGGGTGGCACTGGGAGCAGGTGGGTAAAGTGTCTTGCCCAAGGACACAACGGCAGTGACTAGGATGGGGGGAGCGGGAATCGAACCTGGAACTCTCAAGTTGCTGGCACGGCCACTCTACCAACCGAGCTATACCGCCCAAAGTACCGATGATTGACACACTAGATGTGGCGCAATTATTCTCTGCATTTCACCCATCATCCTTGATCACCCACTGGGAGGTGAGGGGAGCAGTGAGCAGCAGCGGTGGCCGCGCCCGGGAATCATTTTTGGTGATTTAACCCCCAATTCTACAAAAAAAAAAAAAAAACCTACTCAGTGGTCTAGTGGTTAGAGCAGGGGTAGGGAACCTATGGCTCTAGAACCAGATGTGGCTCTTTTGATGACTGCACCTGGCTCTCAGATAAATCTTGCTGACGTTGCTTAACACGATTAGTGGTAATCACAGTGTTAAAAAGAATAAGAGATGCACGCATTTGTTTGTTGTAATCAGGGAAAGTCCAAATAAAAGAGGTGTAGAATTCTCTTGTTTCTCCTCATTGAGCTAAATTGAATCCTGTCTCTGTTGAATTCCTTGCTTCTTGTCTTGTTTAATAGATGTCATCAGTGTTTGAACCTGACAGTTGTATTCAGTGTTAAAAACATTATATGGCTCTCACGGAAATACATTTGAAAATATTTGGCTTTAATGGCTCTCTCAGTCAAAAAGGTTCCCGACCCCTGGGTGAGATCGGTAGGTTGTGAGTTCAAACCCCGGATGAGTCATACCAAAGACTAAAAAAAATGGGACCCATTACCTCCCCGCTTGACACTCAGCATCAAGGGTTGGAATTGGGGGTTAAATCACCATAAATGATTCCCGGGCGCGGCACCGCTGCTGCTCACTGCTCCCCTCACTTCCCAGGGGGTGATCAAGGGTGATGGGTCAAATGCAGAGGACACATTTCACCACATCTAGTGTGTGTGTGACAATCATTGGTACTTGATGCTGAGTGCCAAGCAGGGAGGTAATGGGTCCCGTTTTTATAGTCTTTGGTATGACTCGGCCGGGGTTTGAACTCACAACTTACCGATCTCAGGGCAGACACTCTAACCACTAGGCCATCTTGTAACGACTTGGTATCAGATTGATACCCAAATTTGTGGTATCATCCAAAACTAATATTAAGCATCCAAACAACGGAAGAATAAGTGATTTTTACATTATAACAGAAGTGTTAAGAGAGAAAGTAAGCAGATATTAACAGTAAATGAACAAGTAGATTAATAATACATTTTCTACCACTTGTCCTTAATAATTTTGACAAAATAATAGAATGATAAATGACACAATTGTCATAGTTTTGCTTCGTCGATGCAAAGATGATTTGGGACGAGTCAGGCGTGGATGTGAGTACATGATTATTTATTTATACACTTAAATACAAAAAGGCAAAACAAAGGGCGTGCTCGGTGGCGGACAATAATCTATACTAAAACGTCAAACAAACAAAAAACAGCACAATGGCATGACTATCTACAAATAAACAAAAGATACTATCAAAGATACACAATAAACCAAAAACTTGCACGGAGGCAAAAAATACAAAAAATTTAGGTGGCGTGGTCAAAATGGTCAGCAGCGTGGCAAGGCAAGAAGATAGGAGCGTGGTCGTGGTCAGTGGATTATATTTATATAGCGCTTTTCTCGAGTGACTCAAAGCGCTCTACATAGTGAAACCCAATATCTAAGTTACATTTAAACCAGTGTGGGTGGCACTGGGAGCAGGTGGGTAAAGTGTCTTGCCCAAGGACACAACAGCAGTGACTAGGATGGCTGAAGCGGGAATCGACCCTGCAACCCTCAAGTTGCTGGCACGGCCACTCTACCGATCGATCTATACCGCCCCACTGATATAGTTGATGTAGATGCTCATATCAACTGTACACATTTACTTTACTATTCTTTGTTAAATGTATTTACATTATCATTTGGTGCAGAGCAATCAATCAATCAATCAATGTTTATTTATATAGCCCCAAATCACAAATGTCTCAAAGGACTGCACAAATCATTACGACTACAACATCCTCGGAATAACCCACAAAAGGGCAAGGAAAACTCACACCCAGTGGGCAGGGAGAATTCACATTCAGTGGGACGCCAGCGACAGTGCTGACTATGAGAAACCTTGGAGAGGACCTCAGATGTGGGCAACCCCCCCCCTCTAGGGGACCGAAAGCAATGGATGTCGAGCGGGTCTAACATGATACTGTGAAAGTTCAATCCATAGTGGCTCCAAGACAGCAGTGAGAGTCCCGTCCACAGGAAACCATCTCAAGCGGATCAGCAGTGTAGAGATGTCCCCAACCGATACAGGCGAGCGGTCCATCCTGGGTCCCGACGAGCAGGAGGGGATAGAAAGAGAAAAAAGGAAGACAGAGGGGGAAATTGTGGGGACAAGAGGATAAGACAGAGAGACAACAACAGCAAACAACAACAATAGAACAACATCAGCAAATACGATATTTCCAAATATGATTGTAAAAGTGAATATTTTAAAATGTATATCTATGCATCATCTCCAATTATGCACACTCCCATCGCCACAAGCTTATTGGCAAGCCGGGGAAAACCCTGAATAGTATGCCCAAATACACAAAAACAGACAATGTAATGTTTTTTTCTGGTCCCTAATTAAAAAAAACACAATTACACACTAAGAGAAAAAAAACTAAAACCAGGCGCTGGTAATCAAAGCACATTCTAATTTAACTCTGTTTGCACTTGAAGCAAATGTTCAAACACTCGACGCCGCTGTCTGATAAAAGACATCACAGCTGCCTTCCTGCCAGCAGGGATGTGTCCTTGTTCTTTTTGAAGTCCTGACTTGTAACAAGACCAGGCGGCAAATCTACTGCGATCAAATAACATAGCGTGTGCAAACTATACAACTGCGTGCACTATAAGTGGGCGTGTTGCAGGTTATCTACCAATTGGTAACAAGTGCAGAAGTGGCGCCCTGTTTGAATGAATATTGTGGAGGGGGCGTGGCCTGCGGACCTGCAGCGAGACTGGATTTGCCAGGACCGGCTGCAAGATCAGCGACCGGTGCGTAGATGGCCCACTCAGGCCTGCTTATCTAATCACCTGTCGCTCTGTTAAAAGGCAGCACCTGGGGGAGGAGTTGGAGCAAGAGCAAGAGACAGAGACAGCCAGACAAAAGATAATTGCCGAAAAGAGAGAGAGACTAAAATATTGCAATATATAAGAGTGTTCTAAAGTCTGAAACGGAACTGTCATGTCAGTGCTTGGTGGTCCGAAGAAGCCAACAAATATGTTGTGCGGACTGCCCGGCTTTCACCATGGAGACCCTTATTTTCGCGTTTTGCTATATTTTGAAACATGCAGCACAAAACTACAACATGTGCCACTTTTTCTGAGCATTTTAGAAACATTCAGTCCTGCAATGCGATGTGCATTTTATACCAGATGCAAGAAAATGCATATTAAAAGCCTTTTTTTTTTCGTATAAAAGATATTAATGAAATGTATCCGATATGAGAAAACAAACAATATTATAAAGAACTTTACCAGTCTTCAAATCTCCCCTTAGGCTTGAAGATGGAAATCTTGGACAGATGATATGTTTATAATTATTATATATTACTGTACATACAGTACAGGCCAAACGTTTGGACACACCTTCTCATTTCAATGTGTTTTTCTTTATTCGCATGACTATTTACATTGTAGATTGTCACAGAAGGCATCAAAACTATGACACCAACTATCAATCAATCAATCAATGTTTATTTATATAGCCCCAAATCACAAATGTCTCAAAGGACTGCACAAATCATTATGACTACAACATCCTCGGAAGAACCCACAAAAGGGCAAGGAAAACTCACACCCAGTGGGCAGGGAGAATTCACATCCAGTGGGACGCCAGTGACAATGCTGACTATGAGAAACCTTGGAGAGGACCTCAGATGTGGGCAACCCCCCCCCTCTAGGGGACCGAAATCAATGGATGTCGAGCGGGTCTAACATGATACTGTGAAAGTTCAATCCATAGTGGCTCCAACACAGCCGCGAGAGTTCAGTTCAAGCGGATCCAAGACAACAGCGAGAGTCCCGTCCATAGGAAACCATCTCAAGCGGAGGCGGATCAGCAGCGTAGAGATGTCCCCAACCGATACAGGCGAGCGGTCCATCCTGGGTCCCGACGAGCGGTCCATCCTGGGTCTCGACTCTGGACAGCCAGTACTTCATCCATGGTCATCGGACCGGACCCCCTCCACAAGGGAGGGGGGGACATAGGAGAAAGAAAAGAAGCGGCAGATCAACTGGTCTAAAAAGGAGGTCTATTTAAAGGCTAGAGTATACAGATGAGTTTTAAGATGAGACTTAAATGCTTCTACTGAGGTAGCATCTCGAACTGTTACCGGGAGGGCATTCCAGAGTACTGGAGCCCGAAATGAAAACGCTCTATAGCCCGCAGACTTTTTTTGGGCTTTAGGAATCACTAATAAGCCGGAGTCTTTTGAACCCATATTTCTTGCCGGGACATATGGTACAATACAATCGGCAAGATAGGATGGAGCTAGACCGTGTAGTTTTTTATACGTGAGTAGTAAAACCTTAAAGTCACATCTTAAGTGCACAGGAAGCCAGTGCAGGTGAGCCAGTACAGGTATATATGTATGTATATATGTATATAAAGGTATATACAGTATAGGTATATATGTATGTATATATGTATATAAAGGTATATACAGTATAGGTATATATGTATGTATATATGTATATAAAGGTATATACAGTACAGGCGTAATTTGATCAAACTTTCTTGTTCTTGTCAAAAGTCTAGCAGCCGCATTTTGTACCAACTGTAATCTTTTAATGCTAGACATGGGGAGACCCGAAAATAATACATTACAGTAATCGAGACGGGACGTAACAAACGCATGGATAATGATCTCAGCGTCTTTAGTGGACAGAATGGAGCGAATTTTAGCGATATTACGGAGATGAAAGAAGGCCGTTTTAGTAACGCTTTTAATGTGTGACTCAAAGGAGAGAGTTGGGTCGAAGATAATACCCAGATTCTTTACAGAGTCACCTTGCTTTATTATTTGGTTGTCAAATGTTAAAGTTGTATTATTAAATAGAGGTCGGTGTCTAGCAGGACCGATAATCAGCATTTCCGTTTTTTTTGGCATGAAGTTGCAAAAAGTCAGCGGACATCCATTGTTTGATTTCATTAAGAGACGCTTCCAACTGACTACAGTCCGGCGTGTTGGTCGGCTTTAGGGGCATGTAGAGTCATAGTGTCAACTATGACAATTTGTTGTTTCATCTGACCACAGAAATGTCCTCCAAAAGGTCTTATCTTATCCATGTGAGGTCAGATGATACAAAAATTGAGCTGTTCGGTCATAAAACCCAGCAATATGTTTGGAAGAGAAAAGGTGAGGCCTTCATCGTGGATGAGGAAAGTTAGAGTGAAGCACTAAAAAAAAAAAAGGAAGAAAAGGCGACAGCTCCAGGCGGCGGCAGTGGGAGAGTTTCAGATGTAATTAGACACATTTACTAGGATAATTCTGGAAAATCCCTTATCTGCTTATTGTGTTAATAGTATTTTAGTGAGATTATAGTTTCACGGTGGCAGAGAGGTTAGTGCGTCTGCCTCACAATACGAAGGTCCTGCAGTCCTGGGTTCAAATCCAGGCTCGGGATCTTTCTGTGTGGAGTTTGCATGTTCTCCCCGTGAATGCGTGGGTTCCCTCCGGGTACTCCGGCTTCCTCCCACTTCCAAAGACATGCACCTGGGGATAGGTTGATTGGCAACACTAAAATTGGTCCTAGTGTGTGAATGTGAGTGTGAATGTTGTCTGTCTATCTGTGTTGGCCCTGCAATGAGGTGGCGACTTGTCCAGGATGTACCCCGCCTTCCGCCCGATTGTAGCTGAGATAGGCGCCAGCGCCCCCGCGACCCCGAAAGGGAATAAGCGGTGGAAAATGGATGGATGGATAGTCTCACTAAAATTAGGGACGGCGTGCGCAATCCGAGGGTCCCTGGTTCAATCCCCACCTGGTACCAACCTCGTCATGTCCGTTGTGTCCTGAGCAAGACACTTCACCCTTGCTCCTGATGGGTGCTGGTTGGCGCCTTGCATGGCAGCTCCCTCCATCAGTGTGTGAATGTGTGTGTGAATGGGTGAATGTGGAAGTAGTGTCAAAGCGCTTTGAGTACCTTGAAGGTAGAAAAGCGCTATACGAGTACAACCCATTTATCATTTATTATAGTCATACCTGAAAGTCGGATGGCTGCGGTGAACGCCAGTGTCTCTGAGAGAAGCCGAGGAGCCAAGATCACAGCTGCCTTTTTTTGAGCTGCAGGATGAGGTCGCGTAGTGGGGAAATAGTCGCTTTTTTTGGTCTGAATTGCTCTTACTGCTGGTGGCTCACATTATAAACAATGTGAGGATGTGAGGAACCCTTCCGGTACAAGCAAGGCTTTTTTATTAGCAAACAAAAGTTGCGAACTTTATCGTCGATGTTCTCTACTAAATCCTTTCAGCAAAAATATGGCAATGTCGCGAAATGATCAAGTATGACACATAGAATAGACCTGCTATCCCCGTTTAAATAAGAAAATCTAATTTCAGTAGACCTTTAAAAGACGCAAAAATTTGCATGTGCAATTAGCATGTACAGTTTTGAGTTTATTTGGAACATGCAAGCATACAACAAGATACATCACAATTTCCAGTTTCTCTTTTCAACATGTTCGAAAAGGAGTAGGAAGAAGCAGAGTTTATTTAATCCTAACCCCTTTTCTTTACATAACACTTGCTAAAACTTCTGTTCACTTCCTGTTCTCAATGTATTCACAATGTATACTCCTTAAGTAATAAGTAATCACCATACAAATAAATAAATAATTGGTGAAGCAAGTTTTATTCCATACGATGAGATAAGTCAGATTATTTTGAGAATGAATGGGTGAGTAAAATCAGAATGTTTATCATGGTTCTTCTTTTTTGTACTTTGTAAACACTTGAAGTTTGAAGAGTTTCTTGAAGTGGATCATATTAGTACATTGTTTGATTGCTTTGCTTAATCCATTCCATCATTTAATTCCACATACTGATATACTGAAGGTCTTAAGTGTTGTACGTGCATACAAATGTTTTAAATTACATTTTTCTCTAAGATTATATTTCTCTTCTTTTGTTGAGAAGAATTGTTGTATATTCTTGGGATGCAGGTTATAGTTTGCTTTGTGTATAATCTTAGCTGCTTGCAATTCCACTATGTCGTGGAATTTCAGTATCTTTGATTCAATAAATAAAGGGTTTGTATGTTCTCTATATCCAACATGATGTATTATTCTAACTGATCTTTTTTGTAACACTGTTAGTGAATGAAGTGTACTTTTGTAATTATTTCCCCATATTTCTACACAGTAACTCAGATATGTAACACTAGTGAGCAGTAGAGAATATAAAGTGATTTTTGGTCTAGAACATACTTGGCTTTATTCATTATTGACGTATTTCTTGCTACTTTATGTTTTTTTTTTTACATGAGATTTCCAGTTCAATTTATCATCAATCATTATACCTAGAAATTTGGTTTCATTTACTCTTTCAATTTTTATTCCGTCTATTCGTATTTGTGTTTTACTTTCTTTTCTACTGTTACCAAATAGCATTACTTTAGTTTTACTGAGATTCAATGATAGTCTGTTTTTGTCAAACCATTTTTTAAATTTGTTTATTTCTTCTGTTATTATTTGTATTATCTTCTGAGTGTTCTCTCCCGAACAAAACGCTTGATTGATTGATTGATTGATACTTTTATTAGTAGATTGCACAGTACACTACATATTCCGTACAATTGACCACTAAATGGTAACACCCAAATAAGTTTTTCAACTTGTTTCAGTCGGGGTCCACGTTAATCAATTCATGGTACAAATATATACTATCAACATAATACAGTCTTCACACAAGTTAATCATCATAGTATGTACATTGAATTATTTACATTATTTACAATCCGGGGGGTGGGATGAGGAGCTTTGGTTGATATCAGAACTTCAGTCATCAACAATTGCATCAACAGAGAAATGTGGACATTGAAACAGTGTAGGTCTTATTTAGTAGGATATTTAGCTGTTGTATCATCCGCAAATAATACTAACTGTAAAACTGTTGTAACTTTACAAATGTCATTTATATAGAGATTGAATAATTTAGGTCCTAGTATTGATCCCTGAGGTACACCACAGGAAATATTTAGCATTTTGGAAGTGTGTTCGCCTAGCTTCACGTATTGTTTCCTGTTCGTTAGATAACTTCTTAGATGATCTCGGGCCCAGAGAAGCCGGCGGCATTTCTGGATGTTGTTGATAAATGGCTTTCGCTTCGCATAGTAGAGCTTTATAGATGCAGCGAAAAACTTTATTTAATGACAGTGGTTTTCTGAAGTGTTCCTGAGCCCATGTGGTGATATCCTTTAGAGATTGATGTCGGGTTTTTTATACAGAGGGTCACAATCACTAAATTGGCCCTAGTGTGTGAATGTGAGTGTGAATGTTGTCTGTCTATCTGTGTTGGCCCTGCGATGAGGCGGCGACTTGTCCAGGGTGTACCCCGCCTTCCGCCCGATTGTAGCTGAGATAGGCGCCAGCGCCCCCCGCGCCCCCGAAAGGGAATAAGCGGTAGAAAATGGATGGATGGATGGATAGATAACTTCTTATCCTATTTAAGACTAACCCTCTGATGCCATATCGTTCTAGTTTTTTAATTAAAATATTGTGATTAATTGTGTCAAATGCTTTAGTTAGATCCACTTTTTTTTACTATGTATTGCATTGGTAATTTCTTCTGTGATTTCAATTAAAGCCATTGAAGTTAGCATGTACTTTAAATACACGCTAATCCCAAGTCTGTCAGTGTTGTGCACATCTTCGTTATGATTAAGTTGAACTCCTATCCTAAAACCTGTTACATCTTCTTCACAACTTCGCTTTCCGGAAAAAAAACAAAAAACAACAACAAATGGGCTTTGATATCAATCAATCAATCAATGTTTATTTATATAGCCCCAAATCACAAATGTCTCAAAGGACTGCACAAATCATTACGACTACAACATCCTCGGAAGAACCCACAAAAGGGCAAGGAAAACTCACACCCAGTGGGCAGGGAGAATTCACATCCAGTGGGACGCCAGTGACAATGCTGACTATGAGAAACCTTGGAGAGGACCTCAGATGTGGGCAACCCCCCCCCTCTAGGGGACCGAAAGCAATGGATGTCGAGCGGGTCTAACATGATACTGTGAAAGTTCAATCCATAGTGGCTCCAAGACAGCAGTGAGAGTCCCGTCCACAGGAAACCATCTCAAGCGGATCAGCAGCGTAGAGATGTCCCCAACCGATACAGGCGAGCGGTCCATCCTGGGTCCCGACGAGCGGTCCATCCTGGGTCTTGACTCTGGACAGTCAGTACTTCATCCATGGTCATCGGACCGGACCCCCTCCACAAGGGAGGGGGGGACATAGGAGAAAGAAAAGAAGCGGCAGATCAACTGGTCTAAAAAGGAGGTCTATTTAAAGGCTAGAGTATACAGATGAGTTTTAAGGTGAGACTTAAATGCTTCTACTGAGGTAGCATCTCGAACTGTTACCGGGAGGGCATTCCAGAGTACTGGAGCCCGAATGGAAAACGCTCTATAGCCCGCAGACTTTTTTTTGGGCTCTAGGAATCACTAATAAGCCGGAGTCTTTTGAACGCAGATTTCTTGCCGGGACAGACGGTACAATACAATCGGCAAGATAGGCTGGAGCTAGACCGTGTAGTATTTTATACGTAAGTAGTAAAACCTTAAAGTCACATCTTAAGAGATAACTCTCATTGTCTCGGCCGCCGCAGGAAAAAAAGAAAAAAAAAAAAGCAAACAAGTCAGTTGAAGCCCCACTTCTCCTCCGTCAACTACTCAATTTGAGACAAACACTGTCAAAATGAACGGTAGCGAATTGTCTGATTGTATTACGCAGCCAATTTTTCAGCTCTCACCTCAGCAGTTATTCCAAATGGTGCCAGAGTATCACTTTGAACACAACACAGCAGCATATTTGCACATGCAGCGTGTATATAAACACCCCTTTTCAAGTAAAGACCACTCTAAAGGATGTGCAATTCAGTTGAAAAAGAATGTGTCAAACTCAAATACAGAGTGGGCCAAAATTTAAAACCCAACAAATGAACCTTTTAATAGGGACCCAAACAAGTTTTGCATTGAATATTGAACAAGCAAGGTTTATATAACTTTATAGTGACATGCAAAATCCAGTTTCAAATAATAATAATAATAAAAAAATATATATGGCATATCAAATAAAATTTAAATAAAAATTGAATGCCTCTTTTCGGCGGCGGGGTTGAGGTGGACGGGGTTTGGTTGATAGCGGTGGGGTGTATATTGTAGCAACCCGGAAGAGTTAGTGCTGCAAGGTATTTGTTCTGTTGTGTTTATGTTGTGTTACGGTGCGGATGTTCTCCCGAAATGTGTCATTCTTGTTTGGTGTGGGTTCACAGTGTGGCACATATTTGTAACAGTTGTTGTTTATACGGCCACCCTCGGTATGGCTGTTGACCACACTTATGTGTGTGTGTGTAAATGCCCCATATTTTATGTGACTGCACCGGCACGTTGTTTGTATTGAGGGAAAGCGGACGTGACGACAGGTTGTAGAGGGCGCTAAAGGTATGCCCCCGATATTGTTGCCCGGGTGGAAATCGGGAGAAATTCGAGCGAATAGTTGTTGGGTTGGGCTTCACGGTGGCAGAGGGGTTAGTGCGTCTGCCTCACAATACGAAGGTCCTGCAGTCCTGGGTTCAAATCCAGGCTCGGGATCTTTCTGTGTGGAGTTTGCATGTTCTCCCCGTGAATGCGTGGGTTCCCTCCGGGTACTCCGGCTTCCTCCCACTTCCAAAGACATGCACCTGGGGATAGGTTGATTGGCAACACTAAATGGTCCCTAGTGTGTGAATGTGAGTGTGAATGTTGTCTGTCTATCTGTGTTGGCCCTGCGATGAGGTGGTGACTTGTCCAGGGTGTACCCTGCCTTCCGCCCGATTGTAGCTGAGATAGGCGCCAGCGCCCCCCGCCACCCGTAATGGGAATAAGCGGTAGAAAATGGATGGATGGATAGTTGTTGGGTTGGTGGTCGTGGGGGGTGTATATTGTAGCGTCCCGCTAAAGTTAGTGCTGCAAGGGGTTCTGGGTATTTGTTCTGTTGTGTTACGGTGCGGATAGTCTCCCAAAATGTGTTTGTTATTCTTGTTCGGTGTGGGTTCACAGTGTGGCGTATATTTGTAACAGTGTTTTTTACGGCCACCCTCAGTGGGACCTGTAGGGCTGTTGACCAACTATGCCTTGCATTCACTTGTGTGTGTGTATAAGCCGCATATATTATGTGAGTGGGCCGGCACGCTGTTTGTATAGAGGAAAAGCGGACGTGAAGACAGGTTGTAGAGAACGCCAAAGGCAGTGCCTTTAAAGCCCAACCCCAAATATTGTTGTCCGAGATGAAATTCGGGAGGGGCACTGAACTTCGGGAGTCTCCCGGGAAAATCGAGAGGGTTGGCAAGTAAGTTAGCGGTGAATGCGGTGTTACAGCTGCGGGCCAGTTCTAATGTTAATTTGATATTGCCTCAAGGGCCAAGTGAAATTACACGGCGGGGCAGAGTTTGACACCCAGTGTGGACAGTGACGCAATAGTTTGTTTACATGTAAAATCTTCCACTACTTCTTTGTCTCATTTTGTCCACCAAAGGTTTTATACTGTACGTAAATGCACAAAGGTGCTCTTTGTTGATGTTATTGACTTGTTGGAGTGCTACTCAGGCATATGCGATCACTGCATGACTGCAAGCTAATCAATGCAAACATGCTATTTTGGCTAGCTGCATGTACATATTGCATCATCATGCCTCGTTTATAGCTATATTTGAGCTTATTTAATTTCCTTAACTTATGTCCGCTGTGTATTTAATTTATTGTGCATGTCTCATGACACATTATCTGTATGTAATATTGGTTGTGTTTCAAATGGTTATTTGTTTGTCATGTTGTTCCAGACCACAGCAAACGTTACTTAGCTTGCCAAAGACTGGGAGGTGGGATGTGGTGGGGGGAGGGTGTTAGTTTAGGGTTGAAGTTGCCTGGAAGTGTTCTTTTAGTTCGCCTTTGAAGGAGGATAGAGATGCACTTTCTTTTACACCAGCTCTTTAGTGCCACCCTAGTTGCTCCCTGGAGCATTTTGGGCGTTTTAGTGTGGTTTTAGCTTGAGAACAAACATGACACAAACCCTCCCATTTGTAAGAAAGCCCACAGTTTAACATGTTTCTGTGTATGGTCCACTGATGAGAGTATTTGGTGAACATCGATTTGTCCTGCTAATTTCGGCGATCCTTGAACTCACCGTAGTGTGGACTGTGACGCAACAGTTTGTTTACATGTAAAATATTCCACTCCTTCTTTGTCTCATTTTGTCCACCAAAGGTTTTATACTGTGCGTAAATGCACAAAGGTGCTCTTTGTTGATGTTATTGACTTGTTGGAGTGCTACTCAGGCATATTCGGTCACCGCATGACTGCAAGCTAATCAATGCAAACATGCTATTTCGGCTAGCTGTATGTACATATTGCATCATCATGCCTCGTTTAATGCTATATTTGAGCTTATTTAATTTCCTTAACTTATGTCCGCTGTGTATTTAATTTATTTGTGCGTGTCTCATGACACATTATTTGTATGTAATGTTGGCTGTGTTTCAAATGGTTATTTGTTTGTCATGTTGTTCCAGACCACAGCAAACGTTACCTAGCTTGCCAAAGATTGTAATAAATCCATTAGAAGAAGACAACATGTCGTTTCCTTTAACGTGGACACACACATCTCTACCTTTGGCCATTAAAAGCCCGTAATCTCACCTTCTAGATAGCCTCTGATTTACTAATGGTATCTAATGTTAGGTACCATTAGGAGCGGCATGGCGTAGTGGGTAGAGCGGCCGGCCAGAAGCCTGAGGGTTGCAGGTTCGATTCCCACCTATTGACATCCAAAAGAATTACTGCCGTTGTGTTCTTGGGCAGGACACTTCACCCTTTGCCCCCGGTGCCGCTCACACTGGTGAATGAATGATGAATGAATGATAGGTGGTGGTTGGAGGGGCCGTAGGCGCAAACTGGCAGTCACGCTTCCGTCAGTCTACCCCAAGGCAGCTTGGCTACTGATGTAGCTTACCACCTTTCTCTCTGGCACTCACCGAGGGTGGACTGCTAATTGGAGTATGTGTTGCTCTGGTTTGTCGACAAATTCAAAGTACCCCAAAGCTGCCACAAATGATTGGAGGATGCGGGAAGAACTGTGGATTATATCGGACTGTCTACCGCGCAGTTTTTGAGGACCAGTCATAGACAATTTTAGAGTAAAAAGCAAATTTAATTTTCACTCGCATACAAATCATTTTAACTTAGATTTTTTCCCTGGCTTCGAGACTCCCCCGAAGATCACTGCAAGCAAAGATACAACAAACTCCCTTTTTTGTCTCTCATGGACACACACCTGTTGTTGTGAACTTTGGACTAGCGACGGCAAATACATCAAGGCTGCGGAACAGAGACACACTATGGGCTTATACATACACAAAAAAATTATATACGCCACACATACACCCTCCTGTCCCCCAATCCAACGCCCTCGACGCAATCCCGTAGTGGTGATGAATGGATGGTCAGCGCCTGAGAGCGGCGACCTACCACCATGACCTTGAACTACTTTCACTCTGTTGCTAGATATCTCGAGATGTATGTTGTAATATGTATATGTGCTCTGCTATGGAGGTTTTTTTCTCACTCCGAACTGGGCCCTCTTAGGAGCCCAGTCTGGATTGTATTTTTTTTACTCATCCTTCCCCAACGTTTACCTTTTTCCCATCTTTTACGGGGCGCCGTATGGCGACCCATCAGCGTTCTTGTTCTGTAATCCTGTACACTGTTTGTCCGTCCAATCTTGAACAGGTTTGTGCTGAAAACAAAGTTTTGTTGTACTTGTTGCAATGACAATAAAGACCTACCTACCACCACCAGGTGTGAATGAAGGATGAGTTCCCGCTTCTCTGTGAGAGCTTTGAGTGTCTAGAAAAGCGCAATATGAATCTAAGTTATTTTTTTTAAATATTTTTTTAATGTTGTAAAAATGTGTAGAATAACATTCAACATTTCTGTCAAATAAGATTTGCTTCAGCCTGAAACTGATAGTAGGCTATAAGACACATCATATTTTGCCTTCATTTAAAGACTTGTATATAATTTTTCATTTTTTGCGGCTCCAGACAGATTTATTTTTGCATTTTTGGTCCAATATGGCTCTTTCAATGTTTTAGGTGCAGACCTCTGGTCTAGGTTCTGGCTCGCACTTTGTAAAATATTAGTTATTAATGATTTGTTTCTCTGAGGAATAGTTTCGTTTGTTGATTTAAAAGTACGCCTGGGTCAACTTCATGCTATGAAGTTTATTTCACTCGAAGATTTCTGTGTCAAAACTTTGGCCCAAATCCCTCAACCTTGACTAAAACTCCGGTTTCAGTTGAAAAAAATCAATGTTTACTTATATAGCCCTAAATCACTAGTGTCTCAAAGGGCTGCACAAATCACTACGACATGCTCGGTAGGCCCACATAAGGGCAAGGAAAACTCACACCCAGTGGTACGTCGGTGACAATGATGACTATGAGAACCTTGGAGAGGAGGAAAGCAATGGATGTCGAGCGGGTCTAACATGATACTGTGAAAGTTCAATCCATAATGGATCCAACACAGTCGTAAGAGTCCAGTCCAAAGTGGATCCAACACAGCAGCGAGAGTCCCGTTCACAGCGGAGCCAGCAGGAAACCATCCCAAGCGGAGGCGGATCAGCAGCGCAGAGATGTCCCCAGCCGATACACAGGCAAGCAGTACATGGCCACCGGATCGGACCGGACCCCCTCCACAAGGGAGCGTGGGACATAGGAGAAAAAGAAAAGAAACGGCAGATCAACTGGTCTAAAAAGCATAATGCCACCTTCATCCTTTACTGTTCTTATTGTGGTGTTTTTCTGGTGATGCAGAGTGGTAATGTTGCACCTACTTGTCATTTGCACGAGTTATAACAGCAAACAGTTAATGGAGTTAGCCGGATTAAAATGACATACATCCGAAACGGATTTCCATGCAACTTTGAGGAAAGTTTGCTCAACCGTTTATTGTCCTCCATCAACAAGGACATAAGGACAAATCCAAATACATTACTCCATATGTTTCTAATATGTTTTCATAGTTTACAGTTCAACCTCAGCGTGAGTATGTGCTTTGCTTCTAGTGAATTATGGTTGATATGCTGTAGTAGTGCTAAAACCACAAATGTAAGAGTGGTCTTAGTAAACTACTATAAACAGCCAACTAGAGTTGTACAGTATATTGGTACTGGTTTGGTACCGTGATACTAATTAATCATATTCGGTACTAGACCACCTCTAAAAAGTACCGGTCCCCTCGCCCCCCTTTTTTCTTTTTTTAACGGGTATGACAGCGCGTCGTCACGTCATGACATTGCTGGTTTTGCGAGCAGGGGAGCATGTTCGGCAGCGCACAATCACAGAGTACTTACAAGCATTTTGAACGGACGCATTTTGGCTTAAAAACTGACGATAAAGGTGAAGTTATATAGCACTGATACAAAAAGTGGCACCACTGCTCATGTAGCATCATTTTCATATCACATTCCCTGCGCTGCTGATCCGCCTCCGCTTGGGATGGTTTCCTGCTGGCTCCGCTCTGAACGGGACTCTCGCTGCTGTGTTGGATCCGCTTTGGACTGGACTCTCGCGACTGTGTTGGATCCATTATGGATTGAACTTTCACAGTATCATGTTAGACCCGCTCGACATCCATTGCTTTCCTCCTCTCCAAGGTTCTCATAGTCATCATTGTCACCGACGTCACACTGGGTGTGAGTTTTCCTTGCCCTTATGTGGGCCTACCGAGGATGTCGTAGTGGTTTGTGCAGCCCTTTGAGACACTAGTGATTTAGGGCTATATAAGTAAACATTGATTGATTGATTGATTGATATTATGTTAGATCAACAATGGACTGGACTCTCACTATTATGTTGGATCCACTATGGACTGGACTCTCACTATCATGTTAGATCCACTATGGACTGGACTCTTACTATTATGTTAGATCAACTATGGACTGGACTCTCACTATTATGTTAGATCCACTATGGACTGGACTCTCATTATCATGTTGGATCCACTATGGACTCGACTCTATTATGTTAGATCCACTATGGACTGGACTCTCACTATTATGTTAGATCCACAATGGACTGGACTCTCCCTATTATGTTAGATCCACTATGGACTGGACTCTCACAATATTATGCTAGATTCACCCGACGTCCATTACACTGGTTGCCCAGGGGTGGGGTCCACACATCTGCAGTCCCCTCCAAGGTTTCTCATTGTCATCCCATTGGGTTGAGTTTTTCCTTGTCCTGATGTGGGATCTGAGCCGAGGATGTCGTTTTGGCTTGTGCAGCCCTTTGAGACTCTTGTGATTTAGGGCTATATAAGTAAACATTGATTGATTGATTGATCATTTGAAAAGACACCCGCTAGAGAATGAAATGTTTGAAACTCGCTGCCACAGCGACAAAATGCCAAAGCAACCATTTCCACATCAACACCTTATGAAAAAATATAGTCGACAACCGAAGGAGATAACGTCCGCAGGAACCTACCACGAAGCGAAGGACGTACACTATTTGATTTCCTATTTTGCAGCTCATTTTTATTTGACACTTATTGAAATATCTTGTGTGACATCATGCACAAAAGTGCACGTTATTTGTTTCTAACTCTTCTAGTGGCGTTCTGTACAAAAACTGCTCTTTAATTTAGTGTTGTTTTGATATGTCATGTTTTTGACATCATGCACAAAAGTGCACTAATAGTTTGTTTTAAAATGTCTCTCACAATCTTGCAATTTCTGTTTTGGATATGACATGAATATACAGTTCTGGTAAACTGACTTAGTTGTGATTTCCCTTTCTGCATTAAAGTTTGAAATAAGCATACATTAATAAAGTATGAAGAAGAATGTTTTAATGTCGACACATAGAATCCTCATACTGCTGTGATTATATGTATCAAGTGTTCATTCAAGGCTAAGGCAAAATATCGAGATATATATCGTGTATCGTGACATGGCCTGAAAAATATCGAGATATCAATAAAAGGCCATATCGCCCAGCTCTATATGAAGATTGTTTTAATAAATATCTCCACTTTGCCTTCATGGTTTAATTTAAAATTTCCGGGACTTATGCAGATCCCAAACACACACAAAACGGTACCAATAGGTAAGAACAGTTGGTTTTGTAGTTTGTCTTTTTTTTTTTGCTTTCATTTAGTTATTGTGCACTATAGACTTTTAAAAAAAAACATAGTTCTCTTGTGTGTTTTTGACTAATTGTGATCAAAAGTTGAAACACAAAATCATTCAGGGATGTTAAATGTTTTAAAGTAAAATATTTTGGTATTAGTATTAGTCTGTTCAAAACTGCCCATTAACTGCATGGTATTGATTGATACTGACATGTGTACTTTTGACCCACTAGTTCCCCTCCCAAAAACTAAGGTGATTATTATTATTCACTATATAAACAAAAAATGTGATTATGTCTGATCTCACTTATGGATGATCGGTATCAAAATCAGTAGCATAAAAGCGTTATCAGTGTCATGTCTTGGTGATCATGTTTAGTTTGGCTGTTATGTTTGGTTTTTGGATTGTGTCAGTTCCTGATTTTTCACTCCCTGTTTTGTTTCCATGACAACTAATTAGTTTTCACCTGTCCTCGTGTCGCGCACCTGATTCATTTTGACTCACGCACCTGTTGTTAATCACGTCACCACTATTTAAGCCTGTAGTTGCCAGGCAGTCAGGCTGGTGACATTCCGTCATGACGAGGACTTTGGTGCGGTTTGTTTTCCCGCGGTGCAAAGCGACGGAAGGCAACGACATCTTTTAATTAATCTATCAAAAGTTAAAACAAAAGGCACTCACAGTGGAGGTACAAAACTTGGCTTAGAAAACAAAAACTCTTAATATAACGTAAACTATGGACATGAAAACATGAACTAAAAAACCCGCTAAACTGTGGCTTGAATAAACAAAAAAAAACTTGCGTGGTGAGAAAAGAGCAGCATGAACTATGACCTGGACAGAGTACTCAGAGTGTCAAGAGTGCAGAGCAGGAATGTGATGTCGCCAGCCTGACTGCCTGGCAACTACAGGCTTAAATGGTGGTGACGTGATTAACAACAGGTGCGTGAGTCCAAATGAATTAGGTGCATGACATGAGGACAGGTGAAAACTAATGGGTTGTCATGGAAACAACACAGATGGAGTGAAAAAACAGGAACTGACAAAATCCAAAAACCAAACAGAACATTGCCAAAGTAAACATGATCACCAAGACATGACAATCAGATGCTACTGTATAAAATTCTACTGTTAATACTACTGTCAAAATGGGCCTTTTGAAGGGGGGGGGGAAGGGTCATGTCTAACGGCATTGTCATAAAAAAAATTAAAAAAAATTAAAACGACAACGTGGTCTGTAAACAATGCAAATTAAAAAAGTGTATGTGTATTTTGGGTGAATTAATGACATTATGTTGTGCCACTACACCAGGGGTGCCCATTACGTCGATCGCGAGCTACCAGTCGACCGCGGGGGGTGTGTCAGTCGATCTCCAGCCAGGCTTTTGAAAAAATAGACCTAAAAATGAGTGATCATCAATCTTCACCAAGACGTCACTTAAATGACATTCACGGTACCGGAGGGTCTTGTGAGATGACGCTGGCTGCTGCAAGATCATTATTATGAAAATATGACCGAGAGGAAGGCGAGAAACACTTTTTATTTCAACAGACTCTCGCGCCGTACCTTCCGTCAAAACTCTAAAGGCCGACTGCACATTTCCTATCTTCACAATAAAAGCCCTGCTTCATGCTGCCTGCGCTAACTAAATACAGAGTCTCGGAAAACTGGCGTGCACAAGCGATCCCTCAGAAAGCTGGCGTGCACATCACTTGTGCACGCCAGCTTTCCGAGACTCTTATTTTGTTAGCGCAGGCAGCATGAAGCAGGGCTTTTATTGTGAAGATAGGAAATGTGCAGTCGGCCTTTAGAGTTTTGACGGAAGGGACGGCGCAAAAGTCTGTTGAAATATAAAATGTTTCTTGCCTTCCTCTCTGTCATTTTTTCATAATAATGAACTGGCAGCAGCCAGCGTCATCTCCCAAGACCCTCGGGTGCCGTGAATGTCAATCAAGCAAGCTACGGAATTTGCCGCCAATGTTTTTCTTGTAAAGTGTATGGAAGCTGGATGAATTAGATGCCAAAAACCAACCACTTTCATGTGGTATTGTACAGAAAGGACAACTTTTTTTCTCCTCCATTTGAAAATGTGGGCGTTATCATCATTACTGTCTGATTCCAATCAATGCAAGTCATCAGAATCAGGTAATACACCAACTTATATTCTTGTCTTTGTGAAAGAAATACATCTATATGTGTTACACATGCTTGTATTATCATTAAACACATTTAACTTGTTTACAAAAATGTCTCTTTCATAAATAAATAAATATAAATGATATATATAAACGAGGTAGATCCCCTCGAGTTGGTCAATTGAAAAGTAGCTCGCCTGCAGAAAAAGTGTGGGCACCCCTGCTCTACACTAAACACAAGTAAATACACAGGAACGTTAATTTGAGAAATCATACGATAGATTGGTCGATGTAAGAATTAATTATTTTGTTTTTCCGTGTATGTTTGACAAAATTCCACAACCCTTTTAATCATTTCTCACTACATATCCATCAAATACATTTTCCATTAACCCACATCCCGTAGTGAAGTAAAGTCACTAACTCTCATCACGGCTGGGACTTTGGAACACTGCTTGTTACCCTATTATGGAGCGATGAGACCCTTCTCTGCGAACCCTAGGGATGGACACGTGTGAAAACTGTAGATCAGCAGTTTCTAAAATAGCAGCGCCTATTAGCACAAAGACGCAGTTCAAGTTCAAAGTCACTTAAGTGTGCTTACTGATTCTCCTTTTAATTAAGCAGACTGCCTTGACTGACCAATGCCTACATGCTGAAATCTATTGAGTATCTATTTAGACATTATATTGAGGTGCAGCCGTACCAATGGGTCTTGTTAGTAGTCTTGTCCCGATACCAATATTTTGGTACCAGTACCAAAATCATTTTGATAATTTTCGGTACTTTTACAAATAAAGGGTACCACAAAAAATTGCATTATTGCCTTTATTTTAACAAAAAATCTTATGGTACATTAAGCATATGTTTCTTATTGAGAGTTTGTCCTTAAATACGATAGTGAACATACAAGACAACTTGTCTTGGTTGGTAGAGTGGCCGTGCCAGCAACTTGAGGGTTGCAGGTTCGATTCCCGCTTCCGCCATCCTAGTCACTGCCGTTGTGTCCTTGGGCAAGACACTTTACCCACCTGCTCCCAGTGCCACCCACACTGGTTTAAATGTAACTTAGATATTGGGTTTCACTATGTAAAAGCGCTTTGAGTCACTAGAGAAAAGCGCTATATAAATATAATTCACAACTTCAGTGTTGCAGGTTCGATCCCTGCTTCCGCCATCCTAGTCACTGCCGTTGTGTCCTTGGGCAAGACACTTTACCCACCTGCTCCCAGTGCCACCCACACTGGTTTAAATGTAACTTAGATATTGGGTTTCACTATGTAAAGCGCTTTGAGTCACTAGAGAAAAAGCGCTATATAAATTTAATTCACTTCACTTCACAATTCACATTGGTAAGTAAGCAAACAAAGGCTCCTAATTAAACTGCTGACGTGTGCAGTAACATATTGTGTCATTTTCCATTTTATTATTGTGTCGAAACTATTAAGGAGTGGTCGGAAATGTATTATTAATCTACTTGTTCATTCACTGTTAATATCTGCTTACTTTCTCTCTTAACATGTTCTATCTACACTTCAGTGAAATTGTATTAATCACGTATTCGTCCATTGTTCGGATGCTTTACATTAGTTTTGGATGATACCATGAATTTTGGGTATCAATCCGATACCAAGTTGTTACAGCAGGGGTGCCCACACTTTTTCTGCAGGCGAGCTACTTTTCAATTGACCAACTCGAGGGGATCTACCTCATTTATATATATATCATTTATATTTATTTATTTATGAAACAGACATTTTTGTAAACAAGTTAAATGTGTTTAATGATAATACAAGCATGTGTAACACATATAGATGTCTTTCTTTCACGAAGACAAGAATATAAGTTGGTGTATTACCTGATTCTGATGACTTGCATTGATTGGAATCAGACAGTAATGATGATAACGCCCACATTTTCAAATGGAGGAGAAAAAAAGTTGTCCTTTCTGTACAATACCACATGAAAGTGGTTGGTTTTTGGCATCTAATTCATCCAGCTTCCATACACTTTACAAGAAAAACATTGGTGGCAAATCCCGTAGCTTGCTTGATTGACATTCACGGCACCCGAGGGTCTTGTGAGATGACGCTGGCTGCTGCCAGTTCATTATTATGAAAAAATGACAGAGAGGAAGGCGAGAAACACTTTTTATTTCAACAGACTTTCGCGCCGTCCCTTCCGTCAAAACTCTAAAGACCGACTGCACATTTCCTATCTTCACAATAAAAGCCCTGCTTCATGCTGCCTGCGCTAACTAAATACAGAGTCTCGGAAAGCTGGCGTGCACAAGTGATGTGCACGCCAGCTTTCTGAGGGATTGCACAGGAAGCCAATTCGGAGGTCTCAAAGTTGGCAAGTATGGTATAGGACAGGGGTGTCAAACTCAAATACAGAGTGGGCCAAAATTTAAAACTGAACAAAGCCGCGGGCCAAGGTTGAACAAATGAACCTTTTAATAGGGACCCAAACAAGTTTTTTGCATTGAATATTGAACAAGCAAGGCTTATATAACTTTATTGTGACATTCAAAATCCCGTTTCAAATAATAATAATTTGAAATTATCAACGGCATATTAAACAACATTTTAATAAAAATTGAATGCCTTTTCTATTTGCAGCCCTCTGAGGTAAATATCAAAATAAAGTTATTCCACGGGCTGATAATACATTTTAAAATAAAATAACAATAATGAATGAATCAAACATTCAAGCCTTGAATTAGCAAGAGAAAGTGCGTGAATAAAACGTTAATTATTGTTCAGTTTGCTACACTGATTTGCTTGAACACAGTATATGGAACACGCTTATATAACGTAATAGTGCAAAATCAACTTTCAAAAAACAAACGAAAAAACATCAATGGTATATTAAATACAATTTAAATTAAAAAAAAATGCCTCTTTTCTATTTGCGGCCTTCTGAGGTAAATATCAACATTAACTTATTCCACAGGCTAATAAACTTGAAAATAAAACAACAATGAGATGGGCGGGGTTTGGGTGTATATTGCAGCGTCCCGGAAGAGTTAGTGCTGCAAGGGGTTATGTTGTGTTTATGTTGTGTTACGGTGCGGATGTTCTCCTGAAATGTGGTTGTCATTCTCCTTTGGTGTGGGTTCACAGTGTGGCGCATATTTGTAACAGTGTTTATACGGCCACCCTCAGTGTGACCTGTGTGGCTGTTGACCAAGTAAGCCTTGCGATCACTTGTATGTGTGTACAAGTCGCTTACATTATATGACTTGGCCGGCAAGCTGTTTGTATGGAGGAAAAGCGGACGTTACGACAGATTGTAGAAATTGCTACAATATTGTTGTCCTGGTGGAAAATCGGGAGAAATTTGGATGAAATGGTTGCACCGGAAGGTTTTCGGTAGGGGCACTGAACTTCGGGATTCTCCCGGGAAAATCGGGAGGGTTGACAAGTATGAGTAGCGGTGAATGCGGTGTCACCGTGTTTGACACCCATGCTATAGAGCAGGGGTGTCAAACTCAAATACAGAGTGGGCCAAAATTTGAAACGCAACAAAGCCGAGGGCCAAGGTTGGACATATTAACCTTTTAATAGGGACCCAAACAAGTTTTGCATTAAATATTGAATAAGCACCGCTTATATAACTTTAGTGACATGCAAAATCCAGTTTCAAATAATAATAATAATAATAATTTTAAAAATATCAAAGGCATATCATATAACATTTTAATAAAAATGTTATGCCTTTTTTCTATTTGCAATCTTCTAAGGTAAATATCATAGGCTAATAATACATTTGAAAATAAAATAGCAATAATAAATGAACCAAACATTCAAGCCTTGAAGTAGCAAGAGAAAATGCATGAATAAAACGTTAATTATTGGTCAGTTTGCTGGAAGTTTCCCGGAAGAGTTAGTGCTGCAAGGGGTTCTGGGTATTGGTTCTGTTGTGTTACGGTGCAGATGTTCACCCAAAATGTGTTTGTCATTCTCGTTTGGTGTGGGTTCACAATGTGGCGCATATTTGTAACAGTGGTAAAGTTGTTTATACGGCCACCCTCAGTGTGACCTGTATGGCTGTTGACCAAGTATGCGTCGCATTCACTTGTGTGTTTGGTGTGTAAAAGCCACAAATATTATGTGACACGCTGTTAGTATGGAGGAAAATCGGACGTGACGACAGGTTGTAGAGAACGCTAAAGGCAGTGCCTTAAATGCACGCCCCCAATATAGTTGTCCAGGTGGAAATCGGTAGAAATTCGGGAGAATGGTTGCCCCGGGAGATTTTCGGGAGGGGCACTGAACTTCGGGAGTCTACCAGGAAAATTAAGAGGGTTGGCAAGTATGCGTATTAGCGGTGAATGCGGTGTTACAGCGGCACCGACGCTCTATAACACCGGCGGGCCAGCTCTAATGTTAATTTGATATTGCCTCAAGGGCCAAATTAAATTGCACGGCGGGCCAGATTTGGCCCGTGGGCCAGAGTTTGACACCTATGGTATAGAGTCTATATCCCTTTAAAGTCTAATCATGTAACATGTCATGAAAAATGCTAAACACTTTGGCGTTTTGCCCAATTCCCTGCCATTAAACGTGTGCAAAGAAGTGCCATGGCGATTATAAATGGCGACAGTGTCGGCTCCCACCCCCTCCTTTAGCCTGTCTGAATCAATTGAACAAACCTGCATGATATTTGATGGCTTGTGAACTGCAATTATTACAGCAATATTATGGCTGGGTAAGACGTGGAAGCATTCCGGTGGAATTCCAATGGTGTTTGTGAGCTACGTGTGCTTCTGCTCGTCCTTCAAGAGCCGGGGGAAGGGCACAGAGCTCAATAAGTCAATTCTTAACAATTAGCCCATGACTTGTTCCCCAGAAATGACAGAGATTATCATTTCAAAGGGTCGCCAAAGAACGTGTGCTGTTCTTTTTGAATCATACTTGTCCACTGATAAGATCCGACTTGATAAGCACCTAATTCGTCATCTCCAAACTGTTTAGGTGGCTTTTCTTCTACTTTTTTTTTTTTTTTTGCCAGCGTCAGCACAGATCTCATCAGGAGCGCTACTTGCTCTGCAAAAAAAATAAAAGTTGCTAGTTCCCCAGGGTGGCTAATAATCAGCAGAACATTTACAACATTTTAATAAAAGGCACACGCCCCGTCATTTTCAATAAGGAATGCGTCAAGGGGTGCTTGTGCTTCTCCAATGAGAAGTCATCGAGTGAAACTCGCCATGCGCTTTCTGCCGCCATCTACTCCCACACGTCCTTAACTTTGGTTCTGGCAAAGAGGGACCTTGGACCAGAGGCGACCTCACTGCATCACTGCGGTCGGATGCTGCTAGATTGTTCAAGGAGGAGAAAGGTTGAACAAAGTCCCTTTCCATATGAGTTGGGAAATTGTGTTAGATGTAAATATAAACAGAATACAATGAGTTGCAAATCCTTTTCAGCACATATTCAATTGAATGCATTCCAAAGACGAGATATTTGATGTTCAAACTCATAAACTTTATTTATTTTTTTTTGCAAATAATAATTAACTTCGAATTGCATGGCTGCAACACGTGCCAAAGTAGTTGGGAAAGGGCATGTTCACCACAGTGTTACATCACCTTTTCTTTTAACAACACTCAATAAACGTTTGGGAACTGAGGAAACTAAATGTTGAAGCTTTGAACGTGGAATTCTTTCCCATTCTTGTTTTATGTAGAGCTTCAGTCTGCTGTCGTATTTTACGCTTCATAATGCGCCACACATTTTCCATGGGAGACAGGTCTGGACTGCAGGCCGGCCAGAAAAGTCCCCGCACTCTTTTTTTACGAAGCCACGCTGTTGTAACACATGCTGAATGTGGCTTGGCATTGTCTTGCTGAAATCAGCAGGGGCGTCCATGAAAAAGACGGCGCTCAAATGGCAGCATATGTTGTTCCAAAACCTGTATGTACCTTTCAGCATTAATGGTGCTATCACACCAAATTTCCTCCCCCTACAAAAACCTTCCCCCCGGAAGACATTTGGCGTTAATGCTTGAGGGACCTTGGACCAGAGGCGACCTCACTGCATCACTGCGGTCAGATGCTGCTAGATTGTTCAAGGAGGAGAAAGGTTGAACAAAGTCCCTTTCCATATGAGTTGGGAAATTGTGTTAGATGTAAATATAAAAAGAATACAATGAGTTGCAAATCCTTTTCAACACATATTCAATTGAATGCATTCCGAAGACGAGATATTTGATGTTCAAACTCATAAACTTTTTTTATTTTTTTTTGCAAATAATAATTAACTTCAAATTGCATGGCTGCAACACGTGCCAAAGTAGTTGGGAAAGGGCATGTTCACCACAGTGTTACATCACCTTTTCTTTTAACAACACTCAATAAACGTTTGGGAACTGAGGTAACTAATTGTTGAAGCTTTGAACGTGGAATTCGTTCCCATTCTTGTTTTATGTAGAGCTTCAGTCGTTCAACAGTCCGGTGTCCCTGCTGTCGTATTTTACGCTTCATAATGCGCCACACATTTTCCATGGGAGACAGGTCTGGACTGCAGGCCGGCCAGAAAAGTACCCGCACTCTTGTAGGGACAGCGTGGCGCAGTGGGGAGAGTGGCCGTGCGCAACCCGAGCGTCCCTGGTTCAATTCCCACCTAGTACCAACCTCGTCACGTCCGTTGTGTCCTGAGCAAGACACTTCACCCTTGCTCCTGATGGGTGCTGGTTGGCGCCTTGCATGGCAGCTCCTTCCATCAGTGTGTGAATGTGTGTGTGAATGGGTAAATGTGGAAGTAATGTCAAAGCGCTTTGAGTACCTTGAAGGTAGAAAAGCGCTATACAAGTACAACCCATTTATCATTTATTTTTTTACGAAGCCACGCTGTTGTAACACGTGCTGAATGTGGCTTGGCAATGTCTTGCTGAAATAAGCAGGGGCGTCCATGAAAAAGACGGCACTCAAATGGCAGCACATGTTGTTCCAAAACCTGTATGTATCTTTCAGCATTAATGGTGCTATCACGCCAAATTTCCTCCCCCTACAAATACCTTCGCCCCGGAAGACATTTGGCGTTAATGCTTGAAGGACCCCAATGAGGGTGGAAGGACCTTAATGCAGCCCACACAGCTGCCTGTTTTAAAAGCATTATAATTGGCTTGATTGTCATTGGTGAAAAATAACGGTGAGGAAAAAATATTAGCATTCCGGCATGCTAACCTTTCAATCTATTTTTGCTTCGCTAATTTTGCAGCTGTAACCCTTAAGAGTCATATAACTTGGTATTGTTCCGCTCTCATTGGGGTCCTTCAGGCATTGGAGGGGCTTCCGGGGGGAAGGTTTTTGTAGGGGGAAGAAATTTTGGCGTGACAGCGCCTTCAAAGATGTGTAAGTTACCCATGCCTTGGGCACTAATGCACCCCCATACCATCACAGATGCTGGCTTTTGAACTTTACGTCGATAACAGTCTGGATGGTTCGCTTCCCCTTTGGTCCGGATGACACTATGTCGAATATTTCCCCCAAAAAATTTGAATTGTGGACTCGTCAGACCACAGAACACTTTTCCACTTTGCATCAGTCCATCTTAGATCATCTCGGGCCCAGAGAAGCCGGCGGCGTTTCTGGATGTTGTTGATAAATGGCTTTCGCTTTGCATAGTAGAGCTTTAACTTGCACTTACAGATGTAGCGACAAACTGTATTTAGTGACAGTGATTTTCTGAAGTGTTCCTGAGCCCATGTGGTGATATCCTTTAGAGATTGATGTCAGTTTTTGATACAGTGCCGTCTGAGGGATCGAAGGTCACGGTCATTCAATGTTGGTTTCCGGCCATGCCGCTTACGTGGAGTGATTTCTCCAGATTCTCTGAACCTTTTTGATGATATTATGGTCCGTAGATGTTGAAATCCCAAAATTTTTTGCAATTGCACTTTGAGAAACGTTGTTCTTAAACTGTTTGCTCACGCAGTTGTGGACAAAGGGGTGTACCTCGCCCCATCCTTTCTTGTGAAAGACTGAGCATTTTTTGGGAAGCTGCTTTTATACCCAATCATGTCACCCACCTGTTCCCAATTAGCCTGCACACCTGTGGGATGTTCCAAATAAGTGTTTGATGAGCATTCCTCAACTTTATCATATTCATATCCACCTTTCCCAACTTCTTTGTCACGTGTTGCTGGCATCAAATTCTAAAGTTAATGATTATTTGCACAAAAAAAAACGTTTATCAGTTTGAACATCAAATATGTTGTCTTTGTAGCATATTCAACTGAATATGGGTTGAAAATGATTTGCAAATCATTTTATTCTGTTTATATTTACATCTAACACAATTTCCCAACTCATATGGAAACGGGGTTTGAAGTTTTAGACTTAGAAAAAATCTTTATTGTCTCCGAGGGCCAATTTGGTTTGCAGCAGTAGTCATTAAAAACAAGGTACAAATGCATAAAATACATACAACATACATACCATCACAAAGGCATTGAGCCAAAAAACTGAAAAACATTTGTAATACAATAAAAACCTAATCCTCACACGTCGCTTCCCACTAAAGTGACTGTGCATAGCAGCTAAGCTTGTTTAGATAGATAGATAGATAGATGGATAGATAGATAGATAGATAGATAGATAGATGGATAGTTAAATAGATAGTACTTTATAGATTTTTTCAGAAGAGTTCCCTCGGGAAAATTACGATTCCAGCAGTAGTGTTAATATTACAATAAGTTAAATTATAAAATTAATAATAATAAATAAATATAATACGATAAGAATAAAAATAAAAAGCAACAATGAGAATAAAAATATAACAGTAAAATACGAATATAACAACAGAAACTAGGCAGTAGTGACCATGTTATGAAAAAAGTATCGCACTGTTATTGTTTTGCATCTCCTGTCATCCTAGTACCCCTCCCCCCCCACGCACCCACCCACCCACCCCCAGTCTAATGGCGTGTGGGACGAAGGAGTTTTTGAGTCTATTAGTCCTGCACTTTGGATGAAGCAGTCTAGAACTGAACAGGCTCCTCTGGCTACTGATAACGCTATGCAGAGGCTGACTGTCATGATCCGTGGTCTGGATCATGTTTAGTTCGGTTATTTTCTGTTAGTTTGGACTCCCTTTGTTGTTTGTGTACCTTGTGAGTTAGTTCGGTCACCATGGTAACATATTAATTTCACCTGCTGCGGGTTCCAAATGCACACCTGTTTTTGTTAATTACTTTCCTATTTAAGCCTGCCTTGTCCCGTCAGTCGGTCTTGGTCCCTTGTTTGCGGTAAGCAACAATCACGTATGCTATTCTTGTTTCCTGAACCTGTGCTAGCGTTAGCATTAGCTTCCGTGCGTTCGGCACGCGGTTCTTTTGTGTATTTCGTCTGTTTTTGTACCAGTGTTTTTGTTATTAAATCATCTTACCTTTATGTTTGCACTGGAGGAACGATCCCGCAGTAAAATGCGACCCACACGTGACAGTGACTGGCATCATCCAGGATGCTCACTAGTTTGTCAACAGTCCTCTTCTCTGCCACCGTCACCAGTGAGTCCAGTCAAGAAGCTCATTTATAAAGTCAACAGCTGAGGGAACAAAGAATATTGTGTATCTGTTGTTTTTGGCTTTCCTATTACTCGGGGCTTACCTGCATCCTGAGGGCAAGTTTCTAAACTCTGAGAAGAGAGAGAGCTTAGGGTTGATCAGAATGGCCTTTGCCTTCTGGATGACTATAGCCTGGTAGATCTGGTTCAGGGGTTTGATTGATTGATACTTTTATTAGTAGATTGCACAGTACAGTACATATTCCGTACAATTGACCACTAAATGGTAACACCCCAATACGTTTTTCAACTTGTTTAAGTCGGGGTCCACGTTAATCAATTCATGGTAAGTGCCTATGGTCTTTTGGTACACCTTGATTATACCACCCAGTCTGTTGTTTTTGGCCACACTGAAGTTACCAAACCAGTCAGCGATAGAATAAGTTAAAATAGACTCGATACAAGATGAATAGAACATCCTTATCGGTGTCCTATCAACCTGAAAGACCCTCAGTTTCCTCAGGGAAAAACAGCCTCTGATTGACCTTCTTGCAAATAGTCAGTGTTGGCGTCAAAGGTCAATTTATTGTCTAAAATTGGACTTGAATACTTGTATTCACTGACTATCTGGCCTGCAATGCAAGGAGACGGTGTTCAATAACACATTGATTGATTGATTGATTGAAACTTTTATTAGTAGATTGCACAGTACAGTACATATTCCGTACAATTGACCACTAAATGGTAACACCCGAATACGTTTTTCAACTTGTTTAAGTCGGGGTCCACGTTAATCAATTCATGGTAAGTGCCTATGGTCTTTTGGCACACCTTGATTACACCACCCAGTCTGTTGTTTTTGGCCACACTGAAGTTACCAAACCAGTCAGCGATAGAATAAGTTAAAATAGACTCGATACAAGATGAATAGAACATCCTTATCGGTGTCCTATCAACCTGAAAGACCCTCAGTTTCCTCAGGGAAAAACAGCCTCTGATTGACCTTCTTGCAAATAGTCAGTGTTGGCGTCAAAGGTCAATTTATTGTCTAAAATTGGACTTGAATACTTGTATTCACTGACTATCTGGCCTGGAATGCAAGGAGAGGGTGTTCAATAACACATTGATTGATTGATACTTTTATTAGTAGATTGCACAGTACAGTACATATTCCGTACAATTGACCACTAAATGGTAACACCCGAATACGTTTTTCAACTTGTTTAAGTCGGGGTCCACGTTAATCAATTCATGGTAAGTGCCTATGGTCTTTTGGCACACCTTGATTATACCACCTAGTCTGTTGTTATTGGCCACACTGAAGTTACCAAACCAGTCAGCGATAGAATAAGTTAAAATAGACTCGATACAAGATGAATAGAACATCCTTATCGGTGTCCTATCAACCTGAAAGACCCTCAGTTTCCTCAGGGAAAAACAGCCTCTGATTGACCTTCTTGCAAATAGTCAGTGTTGGCGTCAAAGGTCAATTTATTGTCTAAAATTGGACTTGAATACTTGTATTCACTGACTATCTGGCCTGCAATGCAAGGAGAGGGTGTTCAATAACACATTGATTGATTGAAACTTTTATTAGTAGATTGCACAGTACAGTACATATTCCGTACAATTGACCACTAAATGGTAACACCCCAATAAGTTTTTCAACGGGGTCCACGTTAATCAATTCAGAGTCATGAAGCACAGTGGTGACCTTTGTAGTGGTCTACTCGGGGGAGGTCTGACACCGCAAGGAATCATCTCAGGGTCTCCTTCCGATCCTGATGGTCTGATGGGAATGATTCCATTTCTTCGCGGAGGAGGCCCGACAGGCCGTCGAGAACAATTAGAATAAAGTGTTTCTGCAGGTTTGCAGCACAGTTACATGTCGGAGAGTTCTGTTTTATTTCCTTCCTGAGGAGAGAAAAATACCTGTTTCTGGTTGGCCATGTGATACCTAAAGGCTGCTTTGATGCAATTTTATGAGGGATGGGAAAATGACTGATACGCATCGATGCATCATCATAAACGTCTGAGATATGATAGCCCGCGGTGAAGAACAGTGCCACGGATATATCTTGAGATACAGTCATGAAGCAGAGCTTCAATTGTCTTTTCAAGCTGCTATTTATGTATTTTGTGACTTGTACTAATTAGCATCGTTCAAGTAGTAAACAGTATGTCAATGGAGTGTTTTAGAAATTGTATGCATAAATAACATTGGGTTTAAAAGCCTACTGAAATGAGATTTTCTTATTTAAACGGGGATAGCAGGTCCATTCTATGCGTCATACTTGATCATTTCACGATATTGCCATATTTTTGCTGAAAGGATTTAGTAGAGAACATCGACGATAAAGTTCGCAACTTTTGGTCGCTAACAGAAAAGCCCTGCCTTTACCGGAAGTCGCAGACGATGACGTCACATCCTCACATTGTTTTTAATGGGAGCCTCCAACAAAAAGAGCTATTCGGACCGAGAAAACGACAATTTCCCCATTAATTTGAGCGAGGATGAAAGATTCATGTTTGAGGATATTGATAGCGACGGACTCGAAAAAAAATAAAATCAAGTTAAGAAAAAAAAACGTGATTGCATTGGGACGGATTCAGATGTTTTTAGACACATTTACTAGGATAATTCTGGGAAATCTCTTATCTTTCTATTGTGTTGCTAGTGTTTTAGTGAGTTTAATAGTACCTGATAGTCGGAGGGGTTTGTCCAAGGGTGTCTTGAGGCCAGTGTCTGATGGAAGTCGACGGCAGCTGCATGGACGGCACAAGCTCAGTTGATCTCCGGTAAGTGGCGACTTTTTACCACAATTTTCTCACCGAAAACTGCTGGTTGACATTTGGTCGGGATCCATGTTCGCTTGACCGCTCTGATCCATAGGAAAGCTTCACCTCTGGGAATTTTAAACAAGGAATCACCGTGTGTTTGTGTGGCTAAAGGCTAAAGCTTCCCAACTCCATCTTTCTACTTTGACTTCTACATTATTAATTGAACAAATCGCAAAAGATTCAGCAACACAGATGTCCAAAATACTGCGTAATTATGCGGTTAAAGCAGACGACTTTTAGCCGCGAGTGGTGCAGCTGCTAATATTTTCTGACAGTCCGTGACGTCCAACAAAAAGAGCTATTCGGACCGAGAAAACGACAATTTCCCCATTAATTTGAGCGAGGATGAAAGATTCATGTTTGAGGATATTGATAGCGACGGACTAGAAAAAAAATAAAATCAAGTTAAGAAAAAAAAACGCGATTGCATTGGGACGGATTCAGATGTTTTTAGACACATTTACTAGGATAATTCTGGGAAATCCCTTATCTTTCTATTGTGTTGCTAGTGTTTTAGTGAGTTTAATAGTACCTGATATTCGGACGGGTTTGTCTACGGGTGTCTTGAGGCCAGTGTCTGATGGAAGTCGACGGCAGCAGTATGGACGGCACAAGCTCAGTTGATCTCCGTTAAGTGGCGACTTTTTACCACAATTTTCTCACCGAAAACTGCTGGTTGACATTTGGTCGGGATCCATGTTCGCTTGACCGCTCTGATCCATAGGAAAGCTTCACCTCCGGGAATTTTAAACAAGGAATCACTGTGTGTTTGTGTGGCTAAAGGCTAAAGCTTCCCAACTCCATCTTTCTACTTTGACTTCTCCATTATTAATTGAACAAATTGCAAAAGATTCAGCAACACAGATGTCCAAAATACTGTGTAATTATGCGGTTAAAGCAGACGACTTTTAGCCGCGAGTGGTGCAGCTGCTAATATTTTCTGACAGTCCGTGACGTCCAACAAAAAGAGCTATTCGGACCGAGAAAACGACAATTTCCCCATTAATTTGAGCGAGGATGAAAGATTCATGTTTGAGGATATTGATAGCGACGGACTAGAAAAAAAATAAAATCAAGTTAAGAAAAAAAAACGCGATTGCATTGGGACGGATTCAGATGTTTTTAGACACATTTACTAGGATAATTCTGGGAAATCCCTTATCTTTCTATTGTGTTGCTAGTGTTTTAGTGAGTTTAATAGTACCTGATAGTCGGAGGGGTTTGTCTACCGGTGTCTTGAGGCCAGTGTCTGATGGAAGTCGACGGCATGAGTATGGACGGCACAAGCTCAGTTGATCTCCGGTAAGGGGCGACTTTTTACCACAATTTTCTCACCAAAAACTGCTGGTTGACATTTGGTCGGGTTCCATGTTCGCTTGACCGCTCTGATCCATAGGAAAGCTTCACCTCTGGGAATTTTAAACAAGGAATCACCGAGTGTTTGTGTGGCTAAAGGCTAAAGCTTCCCAACTCCATCTTTCTACTTTGACTTCTACATTATTAATTGAACAAATCGCAAAAGATTCAGCAACACAGATGTCCAAAATACTGCGTAATTATGCGGTTAAAGCAGACGACTTTTAGCCGCGAGTGGTGCAGCTGCTAATATTTTCTGACAGTCCGTGACGTCCAACAAAAAGAGCTATTCGGACCGAGAAAACGACAATTTCCCCATTAATTTGAGCGAGGATGAAAGATTCATGTTTGAGGATATTGATAGCGACGGACTAGAAAAAAAATAAAATCAAGTTAAGAAAAAAAAACGCGATTGCATTGGGACGGATTCAGATGTTTTTAGACACATTTACTAGGATAATTCTGGGAAATCCCTTATCTTTCTATTGTGTTGCTAGTGTTTTAGTGAGTTTAATAGTACCTGATATTCGGACGGGTTTGTCTACGGGTGTCTTGAGGCCAGTGTCTGATGGAAGTCGACGGCAGCAGTATGGACGGCACAAGCTCAGTTGATCTCCGTTAAGTGGCGACTTTTTACCACAATTTTCTCACCGAAAACTGCTGGTTGACATTTGGTCGGGATCCATGTTCGCTTGACCGCTCTGATCCATAGGAAAGCTTCACCTCCGGGAATTTTAAACAAGGAATCACTGTGTGTTTGTGTGGCTAAAGGCTAAAGCTTCCCAACTCCATCTTTCTACTTTGACTTCTCCATTATTAATTGAACAAATTGCAAAAGATTCAGCAACACAGATGTCCAAAATACTGTGTAATTATGCGGTTAAAGCAGACGACTTTTAGCCGCGAGTGGTGCAGCTGCTAATATTTTCTGACAGTCCGTGACGTCCAACAAAAAGAGCTATTCGGACCGAGAAAACGACAATTTCCCCATTAATTTGAGCGAGGATGAAAGATTCATGTTTGAGGATATTGATAGCGACGGACTAGAAAAAAAATAAAATCAAGTTAAGAAAAAAAAACGCGATTGCATTGGGACGGATTCAGATGTTTTTAGACACATTTACTAGGATAATTCTGGGAAATCCCTTATCTTTCTATTGTGTTGCTAGTGTTTTAGTGAGTTTAATAGTACCTGATAGTCGGAGGGGTTTGTCTACCGGTGTCTTGAGGCCAGTGTCTGATGGAAGTCGACGGCATGAGTATGGACGGCACAAGCTCAGTTGATCTCCGGTAAGTGGCGACTTTTTACCACAATTTTCTCACCGAAAACTGCTGGTTGACATTTGGTCGGGTTCCATGTTCGCTTGACCGCTCTGATCCATAGGAAAGCTTCACCTCTGGGAATTTTAAACAAGGAATCACCGAGTGTTTGTGTGGCTAAAGGCTAAAGCTTCCCAACTCCATCTTTCTACTGTGACTTCTCCATTATTAATTGAACAAATTGCAAAAGATTCAGCAACACAGATCTCCAAAATACTGTGTAATTATGCGGTTAAAGCAGACGACTTTTAGCTGTGTGTGTGCACAGCGCTAATATTTCCTAACAGTCCGTGACGTCACGCATACACGTCATCATTCCGCCACGTTTTCAACAAGAAACTCCCGGGAAATTTAAAATTGCAATTTAGTAAACTAAAAGGGCCGTATTGGCATGTGTTGCAATGTTAATATTTCATCATTGATATATAAACTATCAGACTGTGTGGTCGCTAGTAGTGGGTTTCAGTAGGACTTTAAGCGGTGGATTTGTACAATGTTTTTGTGTTTTTGTCACAATGTCTGGGTCATGGATGTCGAAGTTTACCAACTTGTCGGTTTATGGTGTCAACCTTCTACTATCCAAGTAAGAGGCATGATTTCTAATCTAGACTTGACTTTGAATATCTTAAGTATGTCAAAATGGCATCACAAGCTAGTTAGCTATCTGGGATAATAGTGCCACTAAAAATAGTCCGGGTTAGCCATTCAAATATCAATATTGCTAATAGTTGGTTAAAATTTGGGTCACGAGATGTAAATTGAGTATTGTTGGCGTATTCGGAATGTTTTTTAGAGGGCTTTATGGGCAAAATAATGTACAACAATTAGCTTCATTGTTAACTACCTCCTATGTGCCATATTTTACAACTTAGAATGTATAAACAAAGAAAAACATATGTGTTATTGTCTTACACTGGGATTGTGAACCATGGGCAAAATAAAATAACAAAAGTGCAGTTCCCTTTAAGAGCCATAAGGATGTTTACATTTCAATCGGAGTAAATAACATTCTGTACAGCACGAGCCTTAATGACGTAAGTCACATCCCTTTAAATTTAGAACACAATGTATTTTCATGCTTTTACTTCATGCTTTTATGCTTATGTCAACAGCTATTTTAATAGCAAAGAACGCACTGACAAGACCCCAAGCCAGCTGTAAGTGAGCTAAACCCAACGTAAACAACTAAAATAAGCCTAATTTGAACAAATACATCAAGCAGATCCTTAAGCAAAACACTCAACAGGCATGTCATTAAATGAACGAGCACATTTTAATTGGATACGTTCGGCGAAATGATAATAATAATAATATCGGATCGACACTTATCATGCCGTTCATGCAGCTGAACACAGTAACCAGCATATAAAATAAAAAAAAATGACACTCATAAGCATCGTTTTTGAAACATGCTCATTTATTGGATGTGATGAGATTATAGAGCTTCACCGTAAAAACGCAATTTGAACGTGTATGCATAAGAAAAATGTCATTAGCCTATTATTGATATTGATTAGCAAACTTTTTGACCCGCGGGCCACAATGGGTTTTAAAATTTGACAGAGGGGCCGGGCCAGGTGCGTTTAGAGGGAGTGTTTGGGCCGGATATACTAAAGCATTAAATGTAGTGTGTGCAAACCTCATAGCACAGTAAGAACACTACAACCCAATTTATTAACTGTCTTTCAAATGTGAAAAATAGCCCTTATCAGTTAAACAATTTGTCTCAAGGAATATGCAAGATATGGCATTTACATACTATTTCGCAGATACTGTGAGGAGGAAATGTAAATAGATTAAAATAACACACGCACTGTGATTTATTAAGATTGCGTCTGTTTTTAATAAGTTTCAATCGAAGGTGCAAAGTTAGAGAAATCAACATTTATTGAAAAATGGAATCACTTTCAGCATTCATGTAGAGTTGGGTGTCATCAGCATAACAGTGAAAGCTAATACCGTATTTGCGTATGATGTCACCTAGCGGCAGCATGTAGATGCTGAAGAGTACAGGGCCAAGGACCAGGGTTCGGTCCTTGGCCCTGCACTCTTCAGCATCTACATGCTGCCGCTAGGTGACATCATACGCAAATACGGTATTAGCTTTCACTGTTATGCTGATGACACCCAACTCTACATGCCCCTAAAGCTGACCAACACGCCGGATTGTAGTCAGCTGGAGGCGTGTCTTAATGAAATTAAACAATGGATGTCCGCTAACTTTTTGCAACTCAACGCCAAAAAAACGGAAATGCTGATTATCGGTCCTGCTAGACACCGAACTCTATTTAATAATGCAACTCTAACATTTGACAACCAAACAATTAAACAAGGCGACACGGTAAAGAATCTGGGTGTTATCTTCGACCCAACTCTCTCCTTTGAGGCACACATTAAAAGCGTTACTAAAACGGCCTTCTTTCATCTCCGTAACATCGCTAAAATTCGCTCCATTCTGTCCACTAAAGACGCTGAGATCATTATCCATGCGTTTGTTACGTCTCGCCTCGACTACTGTAACGTATTATTTTCGGGTCTCCCCATGTCTAGCATTAAAAGATTACAGTTGGTACAAAATGCGGCTGCTAGACTTTTGACAAGAACAAGAAAGTTTGATCACATTACGCCTGTACTGTATATACCTTTATATATATATATACATACATATATACCTGTACTGTATATACCTTTATATACATATATACATACATATATACCTGTACTGTATATACCTTTATATACATATATACATACATATATACCTGTACTGGCTCACCTGCACTGGCTTCCTGTGCACTTAAGATTTGACTTTAAGGTTTTACTACTTACGTATAAAATACTACACGGTCTAGCTCCATCCTATCTTGCCGATTGTATTGTACCATATGTCCCGGCAAGAAATCTGCGTTCAAAGGACTCCGGCTTATTAGTGATTCCCAAAGCCCAAAAAAAGTCTGCGGGCTATAGAGCATTTTCCGTTCGGGCTCCAATACTCTGGAATGCCCTCCCGGTAACAGTTCGCGATGCCACCTCAGTAGAAGCATTTAAGTCTCACCTTAAAACTCATTTGTATACTCTAGCCTTTAAATAGACTCCCTTTGTAGACCAGTTGATCTGCCGTTTCTTTTCTTTTTCTTCTATGTCCCACTCTCCCGTGTGGAGGGGGTCCGGTCCGATCCGGTGGCCATGTACTGCTCGCCTGTGTATCGGCTGGGGACATCTCTGCGCTGCTGGTCCGCCTACGCTTGGGATGGTTTCCTGCTGGCTCCGCTGTGAACGGGACTCTCGCTGCTGTGTCTTGGATCCTCTTTGGACTGGACTCTCGCGACTGTGTTGGATCCATTATGGATTGAACTTTCACAGTATCATGTTAGACCCGCTCGACATCCATTGCTTTCCTCCTCTCCAAGGTTCTCATAGTCATCATTGTCACCGACTTCCCACTGGGTGTGAGTTTTCCTTGCCCTTATGTGGGCCTACCGAGGATGTCGTGGTGGTTTGTGCAGCCCTTTGAGACACTAGTGATTTAGGGCTATATAAGTAAACATTGATTGATTGATTGATTATTACACAACGAAATACTCAAGCTCAATAATATCTACTTGTGTTAAACTCCGCAAAATCATGGATGGATTGTCCTGACCGCGCTCTCTACAAACTCGCCACGGACGCCCTCGCCTTCACGCGCAAACAGTACACCTGTATCGTTGCCAAGCACACGGACATAGGCTGTATTAAATATCCTACCTGCAGCTGAAAATTTAAATTTAAATTAAGAGCGATGTGCGGCGTGTTAATTAAGCTACTGTACCGCTGCTGTGCGTAAATGCGCATTGCTCTTAATTAAAAGACGCACTTTTAAACTTTCCATATGCATTTGTTCATAACACAGCAGAAAAACTCACCATTTCAGTGGGAACAGTGTTGTTGGTCTCCCTTTTTTGCCAGTGTATCAAAGTCTGGAGTTAGCAGCCCGATGTTTTTTCCAGTTAAATTTGGCGATCCATCCGTGGTGACATTGGCAAGTTTACTCCAAGGTAGCTTCATTCTCTCGATGACAGCAGACACCTGTTCATATAAGTCCTCTCCTCGCGTTTTACCTTTCAGTGATTCCATGCTCAAAAGCTCCTCCGTTATCTCAAAACTGGCTCACCTGCACTGGCTTCCTGTGCACTTAAGATGTGACTTTAAGGTTTTACTACTTACGTATAAAATACTACACGGTCTAGCTCCAGCCTATCTTGCCGATTGTATTGTACCATATGTCCCGGCAAGAGATCTGCGTTCAAAAGACTCCGGCTTATTAGTGATTCCTAGAGCTCAAAAAAAGTCTGCGGGCTATAGAGCGTTTTCCGTTCGGGCTCCAGTACTCTGGAATGCCCTCCCGGTAACAGTTCGAGATGCTACCTCAGTAGAAGCATTTAAGTCTCACCTTAAAACTCATCTGTATACTCTAGCCTTTAAATAGACCTCCTTTTTAGACCAGTTGATCTGCCGCTTCTTTTCTTTCTCCTATGTCCCCCCCTCCCTTGTGGAGGGGGTCCGGTCCGATAACCATGGATGAAGTACTGGCTGTCCAGAGTCGAGACCCAGGATGGACCGCTCGTCAGGACCCAGGATGGACCGCTCGCCTGTATCGGTTGGGGACATCTCTACGCTGCTGATCCGCTTGAGATGGTTTCCTGTGGACGGGACTCTCGCTGCTGTCTTGGAGCCACTATGGATAGAACTTTCACAGTATCATGTTAGACCCGCTCGACATCCATTGCTTTCGGTCCCCTAGAGGGGGGGGGGGGGGGGGGGTGTTGCCCACATCTGAGGTCCTCTCCAAGGTTTCTCATAGTCAGCATTGTCACTGGCGTCCCACTGGATGTGAATTCTCCCTGCCCACTGGGTGTGAGTTTTCCTTGCCCTTTTGTGGGTTCTTCCGAGGATGTTGTAGTCGTAATGATTTGTGCAGTCCTTTGAGACATTTGTGATTTGGGGCTATATAAATAAACATTGATTGATTGATGGTTAATCCCTCGAATAAAAATTAGGAGCTGAGCAGTGTCTTTTATTTCGTTACTTTCATCCAGTGCTAGTGAATATAACTTAAAGGACTCCGCCTTTTTGTTTAAGTGAAGTGAATTATATTTATATAGCGCTTTTCTCTAGTGACTCAAAGCGCTTTACATAGTGAAACCCAATATCTAAGTTACATTTAAACCAGTGTGGGTGGCACTGGGAGCAGGTGGGTAAAGTGTCTTGCCCAAGGACACAACGGCAGTGACTAGGATGGCGGAAGCGGGAATCGAACCTGCAACCCTCTAGTTGCTGGCACGGCTGCTCTACCAAACGAGCTATACCTTTTGTATGCCCTCCCGGTAACAGTTCGAGATGCTACCTCAGTAGAAGCATTTAAGTCTCACCTTAAAACTCATTTGTATACTCTAGCCTTTAAATAGACTCCCTTTTTAGACCAGTTGATCTGCCGTTTCTTTTCTTTTTCTTCTATGTCCCACTCTCCTTTGTGGAGGGGGTCCAGTCCGATCCGGTGGCCATGTACTGCTCGCCTGTGTATCGGCTGGGGACATCTCTGCGCTGCTGATCAGCCTCCGCTTGGGATGGTTTCCTGCTGGCTCCGCTGTGAACGGGACTCTCGCGACTGTTTTGGATCCATAATGGATTGATCTTTCACAGTAGCATGTTCTCATAGTCATCATTGTCACCGACGTCCCACTGGGTCTGAGTTTTCCTTGCCCTTATGTGGGCCTACCGAGGATGTCGTAGTGGTCTGTGCAGCCCTTTGAGACACTAGTGATTTAGGGCTATATAAGTAAACATTGATTGATTGATTGATATACTGCTGACTATATCTTGGTCAATCAGTTCCACGCGGCGAGTCACTGTCCTGCGTGCTATACTGATTTTTTCAAACTTGGCTTTGCTCTCCGGACACAAGAGACCTGCTGTCTCTACCATGCACTCTTTCAAAAACTCGCCTTCGGAAAAAAGGCTTGCTAGCCTTTTGCTAATTTGAATGCCAGCAAATAACTTGCCTTGGTACTTGACTCTTGAATTGCAGTTTGTCGGTGAAAAAAGTTCTGTTGACTCCGTAAATTAGCTGCCAACCTCTGAGCAGTAGTCGCCCGTTCTTGTGTTGACTGCTTGCTAGCATACTTCGTGGCAAAGTGACGGCTGATATTGTACTCTTTGAAAACCGCAACAGTTTCTTGGCATATCAGACATACAGCCGTTGATCGGACTTCAGTGAAGAAGTATTTTGTTGTCCACTCCTTATTAAACACTTGGCATTCGCTGTCCACTTTCCTTCTCTTTGGTCCGCTCATTTTTTACAGAAGGGCTTAATGGTGACGTGAAACGAAGTGAAAATTAAAGTGAAATAAAGAGAAATACGCGCCACTCCAACAACGGTCAATGTGTTTTGAGTGCGCCATCTATTGGGGAAACGTGGGCATTGCAGGGAAAGGGGGTAAAAAGGAGGTTTTTACTATAATTTGGACAAGTTCGGCGGGCCGGGTTAAAAAGCCTAACGGGCCGTAGTTTGCCCATGCCTGGATTAGCCCATTGTGTTTGCTTGATACTGCTCGCCCTCGCCTGTGTATCGGCTGGGGACATCTCTGCGCTGCTGATCAGCCTCCGCTTGGGATGGTTTCCTACTGGCTCCGCTGTGAACGGGACTCTCGCTGCTGTGTTGGATCCATTATGGACTGGACTCTCGCGACTGTGTTGGATCCATTATGGACTGGACTCTCGCGACTGTGTTGGATCCATTATGGATTGATCTTTCACAGTATCATGTTCTCATATGTTCTCATAGTCATCAGTATCATCAGTATCACAGTATCATGTTCTCATAGTCATCATTGTCACCGACGTCCCACTGGGTGTGAGTTTTCCTTGCCCTTATGTGGGCCTACCGAGGATGTCGTAGTGGTTTGTGCAGCCCTTTGAGACACTAGTGATTTAGGGCTATATAAGTAAACATTGATTGATTGATTGATTGATTGATTTGACTCAAAGTTGCCAAATTCCCCTTTTTTTAAAAAGCCTAATTCCTTCTTTGTGACTGCATTCCCAGAGGCTGTATATGTCTGGAACTGATGGTCTATACAGCAGCAAACATCTTAACAATGCTTGACAGGGATTAAAGGACTTGGGTGTGAGATTGAATATAAAAGTGTCTGTCCATGCATCTGGAATTCAGATTTCAAGTTGTGTATCAGTGTTTTTTTTGTTTTTTTCCCCCCTCTGACTCACACCAAAACTGTGGAGAATTCATTTGAGAAGAAGTGTATTATGAGGCTGTATCCTGTTTTGTTTTTTTTCCCCCTTCCTGTGCTGACAAAATGAAAGGGCAAAGGCAAGATGACTCAAACTGCGCCTCGTGGTCTAGTGGATCGTGCCTTGTTAATGTGCTGAGCAATTTGAAATCCCATAAGTGGTGTAAAGGTCACATCATTGACTCTTCGTATAGGACTCGTCATTTTACGGGGTCGTATCGCAGAGTTCTGTTTTGTGCATAGATATTGCATGGACATGACCTATCTAGCCTGACCAAGCTGATATCAATTATTTATTGCGTGGGAAATGTACGCATCGCACATTGGTAGCATTACTTTCTTGTAGGATTCAAGCTTGCAATAATATTTATTTATTTTTATATAATTTTTGTCCTGTCCACACTGCAAAAAGTCAGTGTTCAAAAACAAGAAAAAAAAAATACACGAATGAGGGACATTTTGCTTGAACTAAGCAAAATTATCTGCCAATAGAAGAAGAAAATTTGGCTTGTCGGGACTTTCCAAAACAAGTAAAATTAGCTAATCTCAAAGAACCCCAAAATACCTTAAAATAAGTGTATTCTAACTCAGTGGTACCCAACCACCGGGCCGCAGAAGAATTTTTTATTCATTTTTATTCCCCAAAAAAATTAATAAATAAAAAAAATAGATATATATATATTTTTTTTTATTAAATCAACATAAAAAACACAATATACACTTACAATTAGTGCACCAACCACAAAAACCTCCCTTTTTCATGACAAAAACGTCCCTTTTTCATGACAAAAACGTGCCTTTTTCATGACAAAAAAAAATAAAATAAAAATAATAAAAACAAGATGGATGATACAGCAGAGGATTGGGAGAATGCCATGTGGTCAGATGAAACAAAAATATAACTTTTTGGTATAAACTCAACTCGTCGTGTTTGGAGGAAGAAGAATACTGAGTTGCATCCCAAGAACACCATACCTACTGTGAAGCATGGGGGTGGAAGCATCATGCTTTGGGGCTGTTTTTCTGCTAAGGGGACAGGACGATTAAGGAAAGAATGAATGGGGCCATGTATCGTGAGATTTTGAGCCAAAACCTCCTTCCATCAGTGAGAGCTTTGAATGGTTGACCAAATACTTATTTCCCACCATAATTTACAAATAAATTATTTAAAATTCCTACAATGTGAATTCCTGGATTTTTTTTTCACATTCTGTCTCTCACAGTTGAAGTGTACCTTCCATCCATCCATCCATTTTCAACCGCTTATTCCCTTTCGGGGTCATGGGGGGCGCTGGCGCCTATGTCAGCTACAATCGGGCGGAAGGCAGGGTACACCCTGGACAAGTCGCCACCTCATCGCAGGGCCAACACAGATAGACAGACAACATTCACACTCACATTCACACACTAGGGCCAATTTAGTGTTGCCAATCAACCTATCCCCAGGTGTACCTATGATGAACATTACAGAACTCTGTCATCATTTTAAGTGGGAGAACTTGCACAATCGCTGGCTGACTAAATACTTTTTTGCCCCACTGTATATGTTTGATGAAACATGATCATATGCATGAGTTTGTACTTGTATATGTACAGTATGTGTATATCAAGCTTGCATTTAAATGTAGGCTGTTCCGATTGTAGCTGAGATAGGCGCCAGCGCCCCCCGCGATCCCGAAAGGGAATAAGCGGTAGAAAATGGATGGATGGATGTTTACACATCCTCTAAACAATTTAATTTTGAACAGTAGATTATGGTAATGTCAGCAGTTGGATGAGTAGATTTGGGGGGTTGGGAAGCTATAAAAGGTGCAAACAGTTAGTGTCCAGTGCCAGTTGCTGTTGGCACCACTGCTCGAATGCCCATTTACCCCATATTGTAAAAGGCTAAACTAGCCTCCTCTGGAGCCAATTTGGCAGAATTAAGCAGCTTACAAACGCCATACTTAGATTGCATTTTGAACCTATTAAACGCATTGTGGGAGTGTTTGCCCACATTAGATTCTTTTCAGCACAATTATGTCATGTAATGTTTTCCGATAAGAACCATCCCCCCCATATATGTCTATTCATGCATTTTCTTCCACTTATCCGGGGGTCACATGGGCTGCAGTCTCGTTAGGAAAGCGCAGGTTTCCTGCGGTCTCCGTCACATGGGCAAGGCGTTTACTAGGCCAGCTGCGAAACATAATCCCCCTCGCCTCCTGTCCTGCCACCTGGCTCACAACGCTGCCCTGGCAATGTGAACCTGCTCTGGTTGTAAGACGTACAGTAGTTGTGTGCCGCCACGAACCACGTATTGTCCCAAAAAAATCCCTCAACATTACATGGCAACGTTGATAAAGGACTGTAAAGTCTCATGCTCAACCTGTATCAATTAATTAATCACAGATTATTTATACAGCCCTAAATCACGAGTGTCTCAAAGGGCTGCACAAGCCACAACGACATCCTCGGCTCTGATCCCGCATCAGGGCAAGAAAAAACTCAACCCAAGGGGCGGTATAGCTCGGTTGGTAGAGTGGCCGTGCCAGCAATTTGAGGGTTGCAGGTTCAATTCCCGCTTCCGCCATCCTAGTCACTGCCGTTGTGTCCTTGGGCAAGACACTTTACCCACCTGCTCCCAGTGCCACCCACACTGGTTTAAATGTAACTTAGATGTTGGGTGTCACTATTTAAAGCGCTTTGAGTCATTAGAGAAAAGCGCTATATAAATATAATTCACTTCACTTCAAATGGGATACAATGAGAAACCTTGGGGGGGACCGCAGATGTGGGGACCGGTGCAATCGACGTTGAGTGGATCTAGATCAGGTAGCCCGTAAGGACCAGATGAGTCGCCCCGCTGGCCTGTTCTAAAAATAGCTCAAATAGCAGCACTTACCAGTGAGCTGCCTTTATTTTTTTTAAATTGTTTTTATTTACTAGCAAGCTGGTCTCGCTTTGCTTGACATTTTTAATTCTAAGAGAGACAAATCCATCCATCCATCCATCCATCCATCATCTTCCGCTTATCCGAGGTCGGGTCGCGGGGGCAGCAGCCTAAGCAGGGAAGCCCAGACTTCCCTTTCCCCAGCCACTTCGTCTAGCTCTTCCTGGGGGATCCCGAGGCGTTCCCAGGCCAGCCGGGAGACATAGTCTTCCCAACGTGTCCTGGGTCTTCCCCGTGGCCTCCTACCGGTTGGACGTGCCCTAAACACCTCCCTAGGGAGGCGTTCGGGTGGCATCCTGACCAGATGCCCAAACCACCTCATCTGGCTCCTCTCCATGTGAAGGAGCAGCGGCTTTACTTTGAGTTCCTCCCGGATGGCAGAGCTTCTCACCCTATCTCTAAGGGAGAGACCTGGAAACTCATTTCGGCCGCTTGTACCCGTGATCTTATCCTTTCGGTCATGATCCAAAGCTCATGACCATAGGTGAGGATGGGAACGTAGATCGACCGGTAAATTGAGAGCTTTGCCTTCCGGCTCAGCTCCTTCTTCACCACAACGGATCGGTACAACGTCCGCATTACTGAAGACGCCGCACCGATCCGCCTGTCGATCTCACGATCCACTCTTCCCCCACTCGTGAACAAGACTCCTAGGTACTTGAACTCCTCCACTTGGGGCAGGGTCTCCTCCCCAACCCGGAGATGGCACTCCACCCTTTTCCGGGCGAGAACCATGGACTCGGACTTGGAGGTGCTGATTCTCATTCTCATGAAGAGAGACAAAACTTCAGATAAAATTTGAAAATCCAAGAAAATATTTTAAAGACTTGGTCTTCACTTGTTTAAATAGATTCATTTTTTTTTTTTTTAACTTTGCTTCTTAGAACTTTCAAAAAGACAACTTTAGAGAAAAAATACAACCTTAAAAATGATTTTAGGATTTTTAAACAAATTTTACCTTTTAAATTCCTTCCTCTTCTTTCCTGACAATTTAAATCAATGTTCAAGTACATTATTTTTTATTGTAAAGAATAATAAATACATTTAGGGACGGCGTGGCGCAGTGGGAAAGTGGCCGTGCGCAACCCGAGGGGCCCTGGTTCAAATCCCACCTAGAACCAACCTCGTCACGTCCGTTGTGTCCTGAGCAAGACACTTCACCCTTGCTCCTGATGGGGGCTGGTCGGCGCCTTGCATGGCAGCTCCCTCCATCAGTGTGTGAATGTGTGTGTGAATGGGTGAATGTGGAAGTAGTGTCAAAGCGCTTTGAGTACCTTGAAGGTAGAAAAGCGCTGTACAAGTACAACCCATTTATCATCTATTTTAATTTAATTCTTCATTTTGGCTTCTGTTTTTTCGACGAAGAATATTTTTGAAATATTTCTTCAAACTTATTATGATTAAAATTCCCCAAAAATATTCTGGCAAATCTAGAACATCTGTAGAATCTTATTTCAAAAGTCTTTTGAATTTCTTTTAAGATTTTTGTTTTGGAAAATCTACAAGAAATAATGATTTGTCTTTGTTAGAAATATAGCTAAAAACGTGCAGATTGGATTTTAACCTATTTAAAACATGTCATCAAAATTCTAAAATTAATCTTAATCAGGAAAAATTACTAATGATGTTCCATAAATTATAACTATTTTTTTTTTCAACAAAATTCGAATTTGCTAGTTTTTCTCTTCTTTTTTCGGTTGAATTTTGAATTTTAAAGAGTCGAAATTGAAGATAAACTATGTTTTAAAATTTAATTTTCTTTTTTTTTTTCCTGTTTTCTCCTCTTTTAAACTGTTCAATTAAGTGTTTTTTTCATAATTTATTCTCTACAAAAAACCTCCCGTAAAAGGAAAAAAAAAAAAAATGTACAACGGAATCACAGACCGAAATACCCATTTTTTATATATATAGATTTATTTATTAAAGGTAACTTGAGCAAATTGGCTATTTCTGTCAATGTATTTAAGTGTGTATCAAACTGGTAGCCCTTAATCAGTACCCAAGAAGTAGCTCTTGGTTTCAAAAAGGTTGGTGATCCCTGATCTAGATCATAGTGTGAGAGTCCAGTCCATAGTGGGACCAGCTGGAGATCTTCTTGGTTTTTTTTAAAAGCCTGGCTGGAGATCGACTGACACACCCCCCGCGGTCGACTGGTAGCTCGCGATCGACGTAATGGGCACCCCTGGTCTACTCCATTCCTCATCATCCATAAGCTTTCAAGACGACTGCAGCTAAAAACGGTCTGCTATCTGATATCATCCTGGCACGCTCCCAAATTGGGCCTCCAATGTTTGGCCACTGAGCAACCTTGTTAAGTGAAATAATGAATAAATTGCCCAAGTAATTATGAAAACTGCTCACAAGCGGGACTAATGCTCTTGCTCATATAATTAGAGCAGGAAGCTGCCACTCAGAGTTACTCCTAGTGCCAGTCCACGGGACAGAAGCATGGACAAAGCACAACCCTGGCGCCCAATATGGTACAAATCCAGCTTCATTGCACAGGAAAAAACAACAACTTTTTAGCAGGAAGTAGAGCTGTTTGGTTGGGTTCGGTTATTCTGAGCCAAACACCAGAGGAGCAGTAAATGACTTATTCTCCAATGCAGGGAACAATAACGGATAAAAGAGGCTTTGTTATTAACATGTCTAGTCTACTGTGGCGATAGTTTCTAGGCAATAGAGCACATCATCTGTGGTACAAGGTGAACACTCAAGTGCAGGGACTGATGTGCAGCACGAAAAAACGGAATGATTCCATCGGCTAAACACCTGCTCGCTGTTGGCCACTGATCCTATCATTCAGCCGGAAGGCCTGGCGAGTAAAAAACAAGATGTCCACCTAATAAGACGGTGAATCCTTCCCTCGATTAGAACGTTTCTCTTGCGCCCTCGTTAATGACAATGTAATCCACCTTTGCAAACTGCCTCTGAAAGCACTTCACCTCAGCCATGGAAAATCTGGATTCAGATTTTTGTCAAAGACCAGAATCTGAATCCAGACTCAAATCGGTACGAGAGGGCCCTTGTCATTTGATCCCATACGTCGTAGCTGCAAACAGTCAGTGTTCAAAAACAAGACAAAAAAAATAGGGGTATTTTATTTGAACTATCAATCAATCAATCAATCAGTGTTTAGAGGGGTTAGTGCGTCTGCCTCACAATACGAAGTTCCTGCAGTCCTGGGTTCAAATCCAGGCTCGGGCTCTTTCTGTGTAGAGTTTGCATGTTCTCCCCGTGACTGGGTGGGTTCCCTCCGGGTACTCCGAGTTCCTCCCACTTCCAAAGACATGCACCTGGGGATAGGTTGATTGGCAACACTAAATTGGCCCTAGTGTGTGAATGTTGTCTGTCTATCTGTGTTGGCCCTGTGATGAGGTGGCGACTTGTCCAGGGTGTACCCTGCCTTCCGCCCGATTGTAGCTGAGATAAGCGCCAGCGCCCCCTGCGACCCCAAAAGGGAATAAGCGGTAGAAAATGGATGGATGGATGGATGTTTATTTATATAGCCCTAAATCACAAGTGCATCAAAGGGCTGCACAAACCACAACGACATCCTCGGTAGGGCCCACATAAAGGCAAGGAAAAACTCTCCCCAGTGGGACGTCGACCTTGACGACTATGAGAAACCTTTGGGCTCTGGGATTCCTAAAGCCCAAAAAAAGTCTGCGGGCTATAGAGCGTTTTCCGTTCGGGCTCCAGTACTCTGGAATGCCCTCCCGGTAACAGTTCGAGATGCCACCTCAGTAGAAGCATTTAAGTCTCACCTTAAATCTCATTTGTATACTCTAGCCTTTAAATAGACCTCCTTTTTAGAGCAGTTGATCTGCCGCTTCTTTTCTTTTTCTCCTCCGTCCCCCCCTCCCTTGTGGAGGGGGTCCGGTCCGATGACCATGGATGAAGTACTGGCTGTCCAGAGTCGAGACCCAGGATGGACCGCTCGCCTGTGTATCGGTTGGGGACATCTCTACGATGCTGATCCACCTCCGCTTGGGATGGTTTCCTGTGGACGGGACTCTCGCTGCTGTCTTGGATCCGCTTTGAACTGAACTTTCGCGGCTGTGTTGGAGCCACTATGGATTGAACTTTCACAGTATCATGTTAGACCCGCTCGACATCCATTGCTTTCGGTCCCCTAGAGGGGGGGGGTTGCCCACATCTGAGGTCCTCTCCAAGGTTTCCCATAGTCAGCATTGTCACTGGCGTCCCACTGGGTGTGAGTTCTGCTTGCCCACTGGGTGTTAGTTTTCCTTACCCTTTTGTGGGTTCTTCCGAGGATGTTGTAGTCGTAATGATTTGTGCAGTCCTTTGAGACATTTGTGATTTGGGGCTATATAAATAAACATAAATAAACAATAAGCGGTGACGGATGCCGTCAAGCTGAAGAAGGAGTCCTAACGGGTCCTTTTGGCTCATAGTACTCTGGAGGCAGTGGACAGGTACCGACGAGCCAAGCTGTGTGCAGCTTCAGCGGTCGCGGAGGCAAAAACTCGGACATGGGAGGAGTTCGGGGAAGCCATGGAAAATGACTTCCGGACGGCTTCGAAGCGATTCTGGACCACCATACGCCGCCTCAGGAAGGGGAAGCAGTGCACTATCAACACCGTGTATGGTGCGGATGGTGTTCTGCTGACCTCAACTGCGGATGTTGTGGATAGGTGGAAGGAATACTTCGAAGACCTCCTCAATCCCACCAACACGTCTTCCTATGAGGAAGCAGTGCCTGGGGAATCTGTGGTGGACTCTCCTATTTCTGGGGCTGAAGTCGCTGAGGTAGTTAAAAAGCTCCTCGGTGGCAAGGCCCCAGGGGTGGACGAGATCCGCCCGGAGTTCCTTAAGGCTCTGGATGCTGTGGGGCTGTCTTGGTTGACAAGACTTTGCAGCATCGCGTGGACATCGGGGGCGGTACCTCTGGATTGGCAGACCGGGGTGGTGGTTCCTCTCTTTAAAAAGGGGGACCGGAGGGTGTGTTCCAACTATCGTGGGATCACACTCCTCAGCCTTCCCGGTAAGGTTTATTCAGGTGTACTGGAGAGGAGGCTACGTCGGATAGTCGAACCTCGGATTCAGGAGGAACAGTGTGGTTTTCGTACTGGTCGTGGAACTGTGGACCAGCTCTATACTCTCGGCAGGGTTCTTGAGGGTGCATGGGAGTTGGCCCAACCAGTCTACATGTGCTTTGTGGACTTGGAGAAGGCATTCGACCGTGTCCCTCGGGAAGTCCTGTGGGGAGTGCTCAGAGAGTATGGAGTATCGGACTGTCTTATTGTGGCGGTCCGTTCCCTGTACGATCAGTGTCAGAGCTTGGTCCGCATTGCCGGCAGTAAGTCGAACACATTTCCAGTGAGGGTTGGACTCCGCCAAGGCTGTCCTTTGTCACCCATTCTGTTCATAACTTTTATGGACAGAATTTCTAGGCGCAGTCAAGGCGTTGAGGGGTTCCGGTTTGGTGACCACAGGATTAGGTCTCTGCTTTTTGCAGATGATGTGGTCCTGATGGCTTCATCTGACCGGGATCTTCAGCTCTCGCTGGATCGGTTCGCAGCCGAGTGTGAAGCGACCGGAATGAGAATCAGCACCTCCAAGTCCGAGTCCATGGTTCTCGCCCGGAAAAGGGTGGAATGCCATCTCCGGGTTGGGGAGGAGACCCTGCCCCAAGTGGAGGAGTTCAAATACCTAGGAGTCCTGTTCACGAGTGAGGGAAGAGTGGATCGTGAGATCGACAGGCGGATCGGTGCAGCGTCTTCAGTAATGCGGACGTTGTACCGATCCGTTGTGGTGAAGAAGGGGCTGAGCCGGAAGGCAAAGCTCTCAATTTACCGGTCGATCTACGTTCCCATCCTCACCTATGGTCATGAGCTTTGGGTCATGACTGAAAGGATAAGATCACGGGTACAAGCGGCCGAAATGAGTTTCCTCCGCCGTGTGGCGGGGCTCTCCCTTAGAGATAGGGTGAGAAGCTCTGCCATCCGGGAGGGACTCAAAGTAAAGCCGCTGCTCCTTCACATCGAGAGGAGCCCGATGAGGTGGTTCGGGCATCTGGTCAGGATGCCACCCGAACGCCTCCCGAGGGAGGTGTTTAGGGCACGTCCAACCGGTAGGAGGCCACGGGGAAGACCCAGGACACGTTGGGAAGACTATGTCTCCCGGCTGGCCTGGGAACGCCTCGGGATCCCCCGGGAAGAGCTAGACGAAGTGGCTGGGGAGAGGGAAGTCTGGGTTTCCCTGCTTAGGCTGTTTCCCCCGCGACCCAACCTCGGATAAGCGGAAGATGATGGATGGATGGATAAATAAACATTGATTGATTGATTGATCAACTGGTCTAAAAAAGGGGGTTTATTTAAAGGCTAGAGTATACAAATAAGATGAGACTTAAATGCTTCTACTGAGGTAGCATCTCGAACTGTTACCGGGAGGGCATTCCAGAGTACTGGAGCCCGAACGGAAAACGCTCTATAGCCCGCAGACTTCTTTTGGGCTTTGGGAATCACTAATAAGCCGGAGTCCTTTGAAGGCAGATTTCTTGCCGGGACATATGGTACAATACAATCGGCAAGATAGGATGGAGCTAGACCGTGTAGTATTTTATACGTAAGTAGTAAAACCTTAAAGTCACATCTTAAGTGCACAGGAAGCCAGTGCAGGTGAGCCAGTACAGGTATATATGTATGTATATATGTATATAAAGGTATATACAGTACAGGTATATATGTATGTATATATGTATATAAAGGTATATACAGTATAGGTATATATGTATGTATATATGTATATAAAGGTATATACAGTATAGGTATATATGTATGTATATATGTATATAAAGGTATATACAGTACAGGCGTAATGTGATCAAACTTTCTTGTTCTTGTCAAAAGTCTAGCAGCCGCATTTTGTACCAACTGTAATCTTTTAATGCTAGACATGGGGAGACCCGAAAATAATACGTTACAGTAATCGAGGCGAGACGTAACAAACGCATGGATAATGATCTCGGCGTCTTTAGTGGACAAAATGGAGCGAATTTTAGCGATATTACGGAGATGAAAGAAGGCCGTTTTAGTAACGCTTTTAATGCGTGCCTCAAAGGAGAGAGTTGGGTCGAAGATAATACCCAGATTTTTTACCGAGTCACCTTGTTTTATTATTTGGTTGTCAAATATTAAAGTTGTATTATTAAATAGAGGTCGGTGTCTAGCAGGACCGATAATCAGCATTTCCGTTTTTTGGGCGTTAAGTTGCAAAAAGTTAGCGGACATCCATTGTTTAATTTCATTAAGACACGCCTCCAGCTGACTACAATCCGGCGTGTTGGTCAGCTTTAGGGGCATGTAGAGTTGGGTGTCATCAGCATAACAGTGAAAGCTAACACCGTATTTGCGTTTGACGTCTCGGGTTGTACAGGACATTATTTTCCAGCCGGATCACAGCTTTAAGTAGTCTGCTTTAATTGCATAAATAAACAGTATTATGGACATCTGTTTTGCTGAATCTTTTGCAATTTGTTCAATTAATAATGGAGAAGTCAAAGTAGACGGATGTAGTTGGGAGGCCTTTAGCCTTTAGCCACACAAACACACGGTGTTTCCTTGTTTAAAATTGCCGGAGGTGAAGCTTTACCATGTATCAGAGCGATCAAGCGAACATGGATCCCGACTACATGTCAACCGGCAGTTTTCGGTGACAAAATTGTGGTAATAAGTCGGCTCTTACCGGAGATCAGCGGAGCTTCGGTCCTGCTGCAGCTGCCATGACTTCCTTCAGAGACTCTGGCGTCAACACACCCGTGGCCACACCCCTCCGACTTTCAGGTACTATTCAATCAATCAATGTTTACTTATATAGCCCTAAATCACTTGTGTCTCAAAGGGCTGCACAAACCACTACGACATCCTCGGTAGGCCCACATAAGGGCAAGGAAAACTCACACCCAGTGGGACGTCGGTGACAATGATGACTATGAGAACCTTGGAGAGGACGAAAGCAATGGATGTCGAGCGGGTCTAACATGATACTGTGAAAGTTCAATCCACAATGGATCCAACACCGTCGCGAGAGTCCAGTCCAAAGCGGATCCAACACAGCAGCGAGAGTCCCGTTCACAGCGAAGCCAGCAGGAAATCATCCCAAGCGGAGGCGGATCAGCAGCGCAGAGATGTCCCCAGCCGATACACAGGCGAGCAGTACATGGCCACTGGATTGGACCGGACCCCCTCCACAAGGGAGAGTGGGACATAGGAGAAAAAGAAAAGAAACGGCAGATCATCTGGTCTAAAAAGGGAGTCTATTTAAAGGCTAGAGTACACAAATGAGTTTTAAGGTGAGACTCAAATGCTTCTACTCACTAAAACACTAGCAACACAATAAGCAGATAAGGGATTTCCCAGAATTATCCTTGTAAATGTGTCTAAAACCATCTGAATCGCTCCCACTGCAATCGCTTTTTTTTTACTTTTTTTTTTTTTTTTCGTGGCCTTCACTCTAAATTTCCTCATCCACGAATCTTTCATCCTCGCTCAAATTAATGGGGAAATTGTCCCTTTCTCGGTCCGAATAGCTCCAGCTGCTGCTGGCTATGATTATAAACAATGTGAGGATGTGAGGAGCCCTACAACTTGTGACGTCACGCGCACATTGTCTGCTACTTCCGGTACAGGCAAGGCTTTTTTATTAGCGACCAAAAGTTGCGAACTTTATCGTCGATCCTTTCAGCAAAAATATGGCAATATCGCGAAATGATCAAGTATGACACATAGAATGGACCTGCTATCCCCGTTTGAATAAGAAAATCTCTTTTCAGTAGGCCTTTAAACAACTAAATGTTTCCAAAGTGCTGCACAACAATATTAAAAACAATATTCAAATATTATCCTGAGCTCCACCAATGACTGAATGAAATATAAAATTAAATAAATAATAAAAAATAAATAAATATTAAACCAATATAAAAATCATATAAAATAAATATGATTAAAAACGAGTTGAAAGGGTAAAAACAATCAAAACAGTAAATACAAATCAAAGTTTTAAAAACACAGAGGACCACACAACTCACGTAGTATTAAAAGCCGGAGAATAAAAGTGAGTCTTAAGACGAGACTTAAAATAGTGCATCCATCCATCTTCTTCCGCTTATCCGAGGTCGGTTCGCGGGGGCAACAACCTAAGCAGGGAAACCCAGACTTCCCTTTCCCCAGCCACTTCGTCTAGCTCTTCCCTGGGGATCCCGAGGCGTTCCCAGGCCAGCCGGGAGACATAGTCTTCCCAACGTGTCCTGGGTCTTCCCCGTGGCCTCCTACCGGTTGGACGTGCCCTAAACACCTCCCTAGGGAGGCGTTCGGGTGGCATCCTGACCAGATGCCCGAACCACCTCATCTGGCTCCTCTCAGATGATGTGCCACACAGCGGAGGAAACTCATTTGGGCCGCTTGTACCCGTGATCTTATCCTTTCGGTCATGACCCAAAGCTCATGACCATAGGTGAGGATGGGAACGTAGATCGACCGGTAAATTGAGAGCTTTGCCTTCCGGCTCAGCTCCTTCTTCACCACAACGGATCGGTACAACGTCCGCATTACTGAAGACGCCGCACCGATCCGCCTGTCGATCTCACGATCCACTCTTCCCTCACTCGTGAACTTAAAATAGTCAATTCTATACAATTCTCCAAGATCTATTCCCTAATAACTATTGTTTATTATGCCAGTCCTTACTTCTCACACAAACAATGCAATGAGAGAATAACATTTCAAATTGCCTGAAATTGACAATCCCAGCTAATGACAATATAGTAATGACAGTAAGTAAAATAGTGCGGATTCCGCATTTGAGTCCCTGTAATCACTTTTCTTTTTTTTCTTCCTAAAACGCTAATACAAATTCCCTTAGCATATTTGGCAGAAATCGGTTCTGCTCATTGATGTCGCCGGTGTATAACAGATGCCCGAGCTCATGTTGTTGTTGTTTGCACTGTGGGCCTGTTGAAAAGTAGCAGTTTGTGCCGTGGATAAGCCCAGAGGCTTACGCACCATACGAAAACATTAACGTCTGCTATGGAATAAAGCAAACAAAACTCAATTAAGGCAAGATACATCTGGTGTGGGATTGCATCAAATTACACTGCAAAAACTGACATTTAAGTAATATCAAATATCTCAAATAAGGGTGACGTTTGCTTATTTTCTGTCTGATAAGATCATTATTCTCACTAAGCAGATTTTATGTTAGAGCAGGGGTAGGGAACCTATGGCTCTAGAGCCAGATGTGGCTCTTTTGATGACTGCATCTGGCTCTCAGATAAATTTTAGCTGACATTGCTTAACACGATAATGAATAATTCCGCTGGTAATCACAGTGTCAAAAATAACGTTAAACATACAAAACATTTGCATGCATTTTAATCCTTCCATCCGGTTTCTACCGCACCTGTTCAAGAAGTCGCTTTAATGGTAAGAAGTTTTTTTATTTATTGTTGGTTAGCTTCAGAATAACAATGTTATTAAAAAAGAATAAGAGACCTATTGTACTCTAAAAATGTTGGTCTTATTTAAAAATAAACGCATTTGGTTGTATTCAGTCTTAAAAAAAATATATTATATGGCTCTCACGGAAATACTTTTGAAAATATTTGGCTTGTATGGCTCTCTCAGCCAAAAAGGTTCCCGACCCCTGTGTTAGAGTCTTTTACTTGTTTTAAAGGTTTTGGTCCTAAAGTATCTCAGTAAGATATCACAGCTTGTGGCTGACTTTTGATGACCTATATTCCATCCATTTTCTACCGCTTATTCCCTTTTGGGGTCGCGGGGGGCGCTGGCGCCTATCTCAGCTGCAATCGGGCGGAAGGCAGGGTACACCCTGGACAAGTCGCCACCTCATCGCAGGGCCAACACAGATAGACAGACAACGTTCACACTCACATTCACACACTAGGGCCAATTTTTAGTGTTGCCAATCAACTTATCCCCAGGTGTACCCGGAGGGAACCCACGCATTCACGGGGAGAACATGCAAACTCCACACAGAAAGAACCCGAGCCTGGATTTGAACCCAAGACTGCAGTATTGTGAGGCAGACGCACTAACCCCTCTGCCACCGTGAAGCATGACCTATATTGAGTAAACTAAATGGTCCCTAGTGTGTGAATGTGAGTGTGAATGTTGTCCGTCTATCTGTGTTGGCCCTGCCACGAGGTAGATGACTTTAAAAAAATGTAAGAGAAGCGCTATATAAATATAATTCACTTCACTTCACCCAGTGAACTTGCAGATGTTCAAGGACTTCTGGCTTTCGGTTTTTGGCATTTGTAGCCATTTTATCCTGCAGCATTTATGTAGTTTCTATATTTCTGTCCTGTCTTGATCTGTCACCGCTCGCGGTGGTCTCCTGCTGGCCCCACTATGGACTGGACTCTCACTATTATTTTAGATCCACTATGGACTGGACTTTCACAATATTATGTTAGACCCACTCGACGTCCATTGCATCCCCTAGAGGTAGGGGGTCACCCACATTTGTGGTCCTCTCCAAGATTTCTCATAGTCATTCACATCGACGTCCCACTGGATTGTGAGTTTTTCCTTGCCCTTATGTGGGCTCTGAACCGAGGATGTCATTGTGGGTTGTGCAGCCCTTTGAGACACTTGTGATTCAGGGCTATATAAATAAACATTGATTGATTGATTGATTGTCCAGGGTGTACCCCGCCTTCCGCCCGATTGTAGGTGAGATAGGCGCCAGTGCCCCCCCCCCGCCACCCCAAAAGGGAATAAACGGCAGAAAATGGATGGATGGATATTGAGTAAAACATGCTTGAAACTAGAAAATCTATTTTTGCAAAGCTGTGTCATTAACACTCACAAGTATAAAACTGCTTTTTTAAAGTCATCATTTCTTACTTCAAGCGTGAGGAAAAAATCATGATGCCGAGCGCATATCATTATGTCAAGATTTAAAACTTCATTTACAATTGAAGTTAAAAAGTGTCTTTGGAGCAATCAAAGCTGCTCACACGGTCAATAAGGTGGCCACTATGTTTGCCAGATCAACTTAAAGGCCTACTGAAATGAAATGTTCCTATTCAAACGGGGATAGCAGGTCCATTCTATGTGTCATACTTGATCATTTTGCAATATTGCCATATTTTTGCTGAAAGGATTTAGTAGAGAACAACCACGAAAAAGTTCGCAACTTTTGGTCGCTAATAGATACGCCTTGTCTGTACCGGAAGTCGCAGACGATGACGTCACCCGTGTGAGGGCTCCTCACATCCTCACATTGTTTATAATGTGAGCCACCAGCAGTACGAGTAATGCGGACCGAGAAAATGACAATTTCCCCATTAATTTGCGCAAGGATGAAAGATTCGTGTTTGAGGATATTGATAGCGAAGGACTAGAAAAAAAAATAAAAAACAAGTAAAAAAAAAAGGGCGATTGCATTGGGACAGATTCTGATGTTTTTAGACACATTTACTAGGGTAGTTCTGGGAAATCCCTTATCTTTTTATTGTTTTGCTAGTGTTTTAGTCAGTTTAATAGTACCTGATAGTCGGAGCAGTTTGTCCACGGGTGTCTTGAGGCCAGTGTCCCAGGGAAGTCGACGGCAACTGCATGGACGGCACAAGCTCAGTTGATCTCCGGTAAGTAGCGACTTTTTACCACAATTTTCTCACCGAAAACTGCTGGTTGACATTTGGTCGGGATCCATGTTCGCTTGACCGCTCTGATCCATAGGAGAGCTTCACCTCTGGGAATTTTAAACAAGGAATCACCATGTGTTTGTGTGGCTAAAGGCTAAAGCTCCCACCTCCATCTTTCTACTTTGACTTCTCTATTATTAATTGAACAAATTGCAAAAGATTCAGCAACACAGATGTCCAAAATACTGTGTAATTATGTGGTGAAAGCAGACGACTTTTAGCTGTGTGTGTGCACAGCGCTAATATTTCCTTACAGTCCGTGACGTCACGCGTACACGTCATCATTCCGCAACGTTTTCAACAAGAAACCCCCATGAAATTTAAAATTGCAATTTAGTAAACTAAAAAGGCCGTATTGGCATGTGTTGCAATGTTAATATTTCATCATTGATATATAAACTATCAGACTGCGTGGTCGCTAGTAGTGGCTTTCAGTAGGCCTTTAATGTGTATTATATTTATCCATGACAGCATTTGTGTTGTAAATTGTGAGGTGTGTCTGTTAAAATCATGGTAGTTTTTACAAATGATGAAAGATGAGAACAAGAGCCTGTATTGTCTTTGTGTGATGATGTCAATGAGGTGTGGTTGTATTCTATATTTTGTGTCCATGAAAGGGCATTTTATTACTTTTCTTAATTTGATTACATGATATGGTATGATTTTTTTGTAATAATTTTATTGCATAATTATTGTATTCCTTTAATTTAGGGCGCCAGGGACTGCAGATGGAAATTAGCTATTTATCTATAATCTGGTACAGACAATATCGGTCTTTGAGTTTAATGTTTCTGTGCATTTTCCCTCCAAAAAGACTAAACTAAGATGATTGCACTAGCATTTACTTCATTTAAGAATATTTTTCAACATGTTGAGCAAAAAGGTCTCTTTTTTTTTTCAACGAAGAAAAGTGCACTTGTTATTAGTGAGAATATACTTATTTTATCAATCAATCAATCAATGTTTACTTATATAGCCCTAAATCACTAGTGTCTCAAAGGGCTGCACAAACCACTACGACATCCTCGGTAGGCCCACATAAGGGCAAGGAAAACTCACACCCAGTGGGACGTCGGTGACAATGATGACTATGAGAACATGATACTGTGATACTGATGATACTGATGACTATTAGAACATATGAGAACATGATACTGTGAAAGATCAATCCATAATGGATCCAACACAGTCGCGAGAGTCCAGTCCAAAGCGGATCCAACACAGCAGCGAGAGTCCCGTTCACAGCGGAGCCAGTAGGAAACCATCCCAAGCGGAGGCTGATCAGCAGCGCAGAGATGTCCCCAGCCGATACACAGGCGAGCAGTACATGGCCACCGGATCGGACCGGACTCCCTCCACAAAGGAGAGTGGGACATAGAAGAAAAAGAAGAGAAACGGCAGATCAACTGTTCTAAAAAGGGAGTCTATTTAAAGGCTAGAGTATACAAATGAGTTTTAAGGTGAGACTTAAATGCTTCTACTAAGGTACTTTTTGGGTTTATTGAGGTTAGCTGATAGGGGTGTGGGAAAAAATCGATTCGAATGCGAATCGAATTGTTTATGTTGTGCTATTCGGAATCGATTCAAATTTTTTTTTTTTTTTTTTTTTTTATTTAAAAAAAAATTATATACATGTATAAATATATGAAGAGTTCATACGCAAAAACCGATAAACGCCATTTTGATCAAGTTTAGCCCAGCCTCGGTAATATATAGTCCGCCACTTCTATTGTGGTATACCAAAATCAATTTGTTTGCAAATGCGGACAAATGTCGCTTTTAACGTCATTTAGTTCAGCGATTTATTGCAAAGGCCGATAAGCGCCATGGATCATCTACCACAAAAGCCGATATATCCGTTTGCCCAACCAGCGCTGCAGTACGGGATCACGTGACAAACAAAATGGCGGCGCACACGGACTCACTCAGTGTTGTTATCCACGCATGAATCATTTGGAAGCTTCTCCTGTGAACAAAACTGTTAAGACAACGAAAAAAACTGACGTGTTGAAGTTATTATTTGATGTTGGCGCTAGCACGCGTGTCCGTGAGTTTTACACCGCTGCGTTAAACGATGTTGTCGAGCATGGAGCTAATGTCGATAGCGATGATGAGTCAGCTGTTATCTGCACAGGAGTGTTTTTGAGAGGCAAACCAGGTTGAGCATTTGTGCTTGTTTTATTAATAAAACATTGTCTTCATTGCAACACTGTTTTTTTTGTTTTTTCATTTTGTGCTGAAAAGCACGAGGTAAATATGTGAGGTCACAGTTCCAAAAAAGCATGTCCGGTTAGCAAGTACGAAAAAACAATGTTCGCAGGGACAGCTAGATTTATACGTACCAAGGGATCCAAACTGTTAAATAATGAAGTAAATAAATGTGAACAGTTGTTACGTTGAAATGTGGCTTTCGATAAATTTCACGTTTTGTTTTTCTCTCTATCTTTATATTGAATATTATGCGAAATAACGACCGCAAAGAAAACGATTTTGGAGATATCTGTTTTTGCGACATATCATAATTTGGATATATCTGCTTTTGACGTAAAACCACATCAAACACTCTTACTTGAAAGCCATTCATTACATCAGCATTTCTTAAAAGTTTAGGCTTTCATGACTTGCTTATGTTGATATTAAATAAACCATTGTACGCTTGTACATGTACCGACAACACCAGCAGGCAGAAAATCGTTAATATACAGAATCGGTCAAAATGGATTTATCTGCTTTTGCATATGAACTCTTCATATATATATATATATATATATATATATATATATCAATCAATCAATCAATGTTTACTTATATAGCCCTAAATCACTAGTGTCTCAAAGGGCTGCACAAACCACTACGACATCCTCGGTAGGCCCACATAAGGGCAAGGAAAAAATATGCGCCACACTGTGAACCCACGCCAAAAAAGAATGACAAACACATTTTGGGAGAACATGCGCACCGTAACACAACATAAACACAACAGAACAAATACCCAGGAGCCCTTGCAGCACTAACTCTTCCTGGATGCTACAATATACAACCTACGCTACCCCTTAACCCCCCAACCTCAACCTCCTCATTCTCTCATGTCCCAAATTCCAAGCTGCTGTTTTGAGGCATGTTAAAAACAATAATGCACTTTAGGGATGCACCGATTAATCGCTAACCGAATATATTCGGCCGAATATGGCAAAAAAAGCCACATTCGGCCTTCGGTGGAATGAGTTAAAAACAAGGCCGAATAGTGGCGTGTGACGCAATTTTATATATACATATATATATATATATATATATATATATATATATATATATATATATATATATATATATATATATTTTTTTTTTTTTTTTTTTTTTTTTTTTTTAATCAATCCAACAAACCACTAAACAGCAATACCATAACAATGCAATCCAATTCCAAAACCAAACCTGACCCAGCAACACTTAGAACTGCAATAAACAGAGCAATTGAGGAGACACAAACACCACAGAACAAAACAAAAGTAGTGAAACAAAAATTAATATCAACAACAGTATCAATATTATTAATAATTTCCGCATAGCAGTGATTAAAAATCCCTCATTGACATTATCATTAGACATTTATAGAAATTAAAAAAGTGTCACAGTGGCTTACACTTGCATGGCATCTCATAAACTTGACAACACACTGTGTCCAATGTTTTCACAAAGATAAAATAAGTCATATTTTTGGTTTGTTTAATAGTTAAAACACATTTACATTATTGCAATCAGTTGATAAAACATTGTCCTTTACAATTATAAAAGCTTTTTTACAAAAATCTACTACTCTGCTAGCATGTCAGCAGACTGGGGTAGATCCTGCTGAAATCTTATGTATTGAATGAATACAAAATCCTTTTAAATCGGGAAAAAAATTGTTTTTGAATCGAGAATTGAATCGAAAAAAATCGATATATTATCGAATCGTGACCCCAAGAATCGATATTGAATCGAATCGTGGGACACCCAAAAATTCGCAGCCCTATTAGCTAATTTGACTTGTTTCGGAAAGTCTCGACAAACCTAATTTTCTTGTTCTATTGGCAGATAATTTTGCTTACTTCAAATAAAATACCCCTCATTTACGTATTATGTTCCCAGCGCCACCCACACTGGTTTGAATGTAACTTAGATATTGGGTTTCGCTATGTAAAGCGCTTTGAGTCACTCGAGAAAAAGCGCTATATAAATATAATTCACTTATTTTTCTTGGTTTTGAACATTGACTTTTTGCTGTGTAAGTGACTGACAAGCCCTTGTATACAAAACCAATTTTTTTGTTAGTTTTTTTGTTCTATCACCCTCCTGGAAAATGGATCGGGTATAAGTCGAGAAAAGTGACAAGGGGTCACGTATCGAGTATGGCGACAATTTCTTCCAACGATGTCTCCTCTTTATTCCGCTTGGTCAGCAGGCTCTTTAAAGCGGGGATGTCGTATTTAATCAAATTACCCACGGGGGCAGCTTCCTCTTTTATTAATTTATGGAGGCGGGGGCGTAAAGGGTGTGCGAAGGAGCATGGATGAGCTCCGGTGGGATCAGTGTGTTTGTACTCTCTGGAATGTAAACCAGGGAGGGCTGACATAACCAAAGCTGACAGCGGCAAACGCCCTCACGTGCGACTGGGAGTGGACCGCTCGACTTTTGCACTTGAGCCTCGTTAAGGAGGCAGTGGAAATGACCTTCTAGGCTCAGGTGCGGGAGCTGGTTCTGGGTTGTTGTCACCAACTGTCAAGTATGGATGAATTATTAGGGGATGCACAACTAGGAACTCGGCTGCTGTTGTTTTTTTTTTCCACCGTTATTAGGAATCTGGGGCTTCACGGTGGCAGAGTGGGTTAGTGCGTCTGCCTCACAATACGAAGGTCCTGCAGTCCTGGGTTCAAATCCAGGCTCGGGATCTTTCTGTGTGGAGTTTGCATGTTCTCCCCGTGACTGCGTGGGTTCCCTCCGGGTACTCCGGCTTCCTCCCACCTCCAAAGACATGCACCTGGGGATAGGTTGATTGGCAACACTAAATTGGCCCTAGTGTGTGAATGTTGTCTGTCTATCTGTGTTGGCCCTGCGATGAGGTGGCGACTTGTCCAGGGTGTACGCCGCCTTCCGCCCGATTGTAGCTGAGATAGGCGCCAGCGCCCCCCGTGACCCCAAAAGGGAATAAGCGGTACAAAATGTATGGATGGATATTTGGAATTTCAGACACACTTTTGAAATAGCGGTAAAACAAGAACTAACTGTTGATTCCAGCTAGTGTTGTAATCCATCCATCCATCCATTTTCTACCGCTTATTCCCCTTTGGGATCGCAGGGGGCGCTGGTGCATATCTCAGCTCCAATCGGGCGGAAGGCGCGGTACACCCCGGACAAGTCGCCACCTCATCGCTGGGCCAACACAGATAGACAGACAACATTCACACTCACATTCACACACTAGGGACCATTTAGTGTTGCCAATCAACCTATCCCCAGGTGCATGTCTTTGGAAGTGGGAGGAAGAAGGAATACCCGGATGGAACCCACGCATTCACGGGGAGAACATGCAAACTCCACACAGAAAGATCCCGAGCCCGGGATTGAACCCTGACTACTCAGGACCTTCCTATTGTGAGGCAGACGCACTAACCCCTCCCCCACCGTGAAGCCCTAGTGTTGTATCCATCCATCCATCCATGTTTTACCGCGTATTCTCCTTTGGGGTCGCGGGGGGGGCTGGTGCATGTCTCAGCTCCAATCGGGCGGAAGGCGGTGTACACCCCGGACAAGTCGCCACCTCATCGCAGGGCCAACACAGATAGACAGACAACATTCACACTCACATTCACACACTAGGGCCAATTTAGTGTTGCCAATCAACCTATCCCCAGGTGCATGTCTTTGGAAGTGGGAGGAAGCCGGAGTACCCGGATGGAACCCACGCATTCACGGGGAGAACATGCAAACTCCACACAGAAAGATCCCGAGCCCGGGATTGAACCCTGACTACTCAGGACCTTTGTATTGTGAGGCAGACGCACCAACCCCTCTCCCACCGTGAAGCCCTAGTGTTGTATCCATCCATCCATCCATGTTTTACCGCGTATTCTCCTTTGGGGTCGCGGGGGGGGCTGGTGCATGTCTCAGCTCCAATCGGGCGGAAGGCGGTGTACACCCCGGACAAGTCGCCACCTCATCGCAGGGCCAACACAGATAGACAGACAACATTCACACTCACATTCACACACTAGGGCCAATTTAGTGTTGCCAATCAACCTATCCCCAGGTGCATGTCTTTGGAAGTGGGAGGAAGCCGGAGTACCCGGAGGGAACCCACGCATTCACGGGGAGAACATGCAAACTCCACACAGAAAGATCCCGAGCCCGGGATTGAACCCTGACTACTCAGGACCTTCGTATTGTGAGGCAGACGCACTAACCCCTCCCCCACCGTGAAGCCCTAGTGTTGTATCCATCCATCCATCCATGTTTTACCGCGTATTCTCCTTTGGGGTCGCGGGGGGGGCTGGTGCATGTCTCAGCTCCAATCGGGCGGAAGGCGGTGTACACCCCGGACAAGTCGCCACCTCATCGCAGGGCCAACACAGATAGACAGACAACATTCACACTCACATTCACACACTAGGGCCAATTTAGTGTTGCCAATCAACCTATCCCCAGGTGCATGTCTTTGGAAGTTGGAGGGAGAAGGAATACCCGGATGGAACCCACGCATTCACGGGGAGAACATGCAAACTCCACACAGAGAGATCCCGAGCCCGGGATTGAACCCTGACTACTCAGGACCTTCGTATTGTGAGGCAGACGCACTAACCCCTCTGCCGCCGTGAAGCCCTAGTGTTGTAATGATACCAATATTTTGGTACCGGTACTAAAATTATTCTTGATACTTTTCGGTACTTTTATAAATAAAGGGGACCACAAAAAATTGCAATATTGGCTTTATTTTAACAAAAAATATTAGGATATGTTTCCTATTGCACTGCAAAAAGTCGGTGTTAAAAAAAAAAAAAAAAAAAAAATACAAAAATGAGGGGTATATTACTTACACTAAACAAATTTATCCGCCAATAGAACAAGAACATTTGGCTTGTCAAGACTTTCCTAAACAAGTAAAATTAGCTAACCTCAATGAACCCCAAAATACCTTAAAGGCCTACTGAAATTTGATTTTCTTATTTAAACGGGGATAGCAGGTCATACTTGATCATTTCGCGATATTGCCATATTTTTGCTGAAATGATTTAGTAGAGAACATCCACGATAAAGTTTGCAACTTTTGTTCGCTAATAAAAAAGCCTTGCCTTTACCGGAAGTAGCAGACGATGTGTGCGTGACGTCACTGGTGTGAGAGCTCCTCACATCTGAACATTGTTTATAATCATTACCACCAGCAGCAAGAGCGATTCGGACCGAGAAAGCGACGATTTCTCCATTAATTTGAGCGAGGATGAAAGATGTGTGGATGAGGAAAGTTAGAGTGAAGTGAAGTGAATTATATTTATATAGCGCTTCTCTCTAGTGACTCAAAGCGCTTTACATAGTGAAACCTAATATCTAAGTTACATTTAAACCTGTGTGGGTGGCACTGGGAGCAGGTGTTTTTACTTTTTGTTAAAAAGTAATAGTCACTTATTCCTCTGTTGTTTGATAGATTACATTAGTTTTTGATGATACCACAAACTTGGGTATCAATCCGATACCAAGTAGTTACAGGATCATACATTGGGTATATTCAAAGTCCTCATGTGTCCAGGGACATATTACCTGAGTTTATAAACATAATATACACTTTTTAAAAAACTAAATATGTTGTTGTGATGCACAAAAATATCGACATAATCACTGTAGTATCGACTAGATACATGCCTGTACTTGATATCATTACAGTGAATGTTAGGTGTAGATCCACCCATGGCGTTTGCTTCATATTTCGCCACACATTTTCAATGGGAGACAGGTCTGGACTACAGGCAGGCCAGTCTAGTACCCGCACTCTTTTACTACGAAACCACGCCGTTGTAACACGTGGCTTGACATTGTCTTGCTGAAATAAGCAGGGGCGTCCATGATAACGTTGCTTGGATGGCAAATTATGTTGCTCCAAAACCTGTATGTACCTTCCAGCATTGGTGGTGCCTTCACAGATGTGTAAGTTACCCATGCCTTGGCCACTAATACACCCCCATACCATCACAGATGCTGGCTTTTGAACTTTGCACCTCGAACAACCCGGATGGCTATTTTCCTCTTTGTTCCGGAGGACACGTCGTCCACAGTTTCCAAAAACAATTTATAATGTGGACTCATCAGACCACAGAACACTTTTACACATTGCATCAGTCCATCTTATATGAGCTCGGTCCCAGGGAAGCGTTTCTGGGTATTGTTGATAAATGGCTTTCGGTTTGCACAGTAGAATTTTAACTTGCACTTACAGATGTAGCCACCAACAGTAGTTACTGACAGTGTTTTTTTTTAAGTGTGCCTGAGCCCATGTGGTGATATCCTTTACACACTGATGTCGCTTTTTGATGCAGTACTGCCCGAGGGATCCAAAGTCATGGGCGTTCAATGTTACGTGCAGTGATTTCTCCAGATTCTCTGAACCTTTTAATCATATTACAGACCTTAGGTGGTGAAATCTCTAAAATCCTTGCAATAGCTAATTGAAAAATGTTGTTCTTAAACTGTTGGACAATTTTCTCATGCATTTGTTCACAAAGTGGTGACCCTCACCCCATCGTTGTTTGTGAATGACTGAGTATTTCATGGAAACTACTTTTATTTATTTATTTTTATTTATTTTTTCCTGTCCAGCTTCTCAGTCCATGGCACCAACCAGTTCCCAATTAGCCTGTTTACCTGTGGGATGTTCCAAATAAGTGTTTGATGAGCATTCCTCAACTTTCTCAGTCTTTTTTGCCCCTTGTGCCAGCTTTTTTGAAACATGTAGCTGGCATCAAATTCCAAATGAGCTAATATTTGCAAAAAATAACGAAATTTACCAGTTCGAACGTTAAATGTCTTGTCTTTGGAATCTATTACATTGAATATAGGTTGAAGAGGATTTGCAAATCACTGATTCTCGTTTTGTTTACGATTTACACAACTTGCCAACTTCACTGGTTTTGGAGTTTGTAAATAAACAAGATAGATAATGTTATTATTATTAAGTCTAATGTTTTTTATTAAATAAATAACCTTTATTAACACACATGACAGAGGTAAAAATTGGTACCGTCCAGTACCTGGTATTGTATTGGTTCAAATGTGAAAGGTACCCCTCCCACTATGCTTGGGTTGACTGCAGCATGAATTAAAACCCCATGATTTAGTGTTGCACAATTCTTAAAACACAAGCAAAAGCGATAATCGAGGGAACACTGTGAAATACTTGGGGTATAAGATTAATTGTATCTTATTTTTTATGATAGAATCCAGCCCAGGGGTGCCCACACTTTTTCTGCAGGCGAGCTACTTTTCAATTGACCAACTCGAGGGGATCTACCTCATTTATATATATCATTTATATTTATTTATTTATGAAAGAGACATTTGTGTAAACAAGTTAAATGTGTTTAATGATAATACAAGCATGTGTAACACATATAGATGTCTTTCTTTCACGAAGACAAGAATATAAGTTGGTGTATTACCTGATTCTGATGACTTGCATTGATTGGAATCAGACAGTAATGATGATAACGCCCACATTTTCAAATGGAGGAGAAAAAAAGTTGTCCTTTCTGTACAATACCACATGAAAGTGGTTGGTTTTTGGCATCTAATTCATCCAGCTTCCATACACTTTACAAGAAAAACATTGGCGGCAAATTCCGTAGCTTGCTTGATTGACATTCACGGCACCCGAGGGTCTTGTGAGATGACGCTGGCTGCTGCCAGTTCATTATTATGAAAAAATGACAGAGAGGAAGGCGAGAAACACTTTTTATTTCAACAGACTCTCGCGCCGTCCCTTCCGTCAAAACTCTAAAGGCCGACTGCACATTTCCTATCTTCACAATAAAAGCCCTGCTTCATGCTGCCTGCGCTAACAAAATAAGAGTCTCGGAAAGCTGGCGTGCACAAGTGATGTGCACGCCAGCTTTCTGAGGGATCGCTTGTATACGCCAGTTTTCCGAGACTCTGTATTTAGTTAGCGCAGGCAGCATGAAGCCGTGCTTTTATTGTGAAGATAGGAAATGTGCAGTCGGCCTTTAGAGTTTTGACGGAAGGTACGGCGCGAGAGTCTGTTGAAATAAAAAGTGTTTCTCGCCTTCCTCTCGGTCATATTTTCATAATAATGATCTTGCAGCAGCCAGCGTCATCTCACAAGACCCTCCGGTACCGTGAATGTCATTTAAGTGACGTCTTGGTGAAGATTGATGATCACTCATTTTTAGGTCTATTTTTTTTAAAAGCCTGGCTGGAGATCGACTGACACACCCCCCGCGGTCGACTGGTAGCTCGCGATCAACATAATGGGCACCCCTGGTCTAGTTCTTACCATTTCTGCCAAGAACAATTCCATCCCTCGGACCAATGTAATTGATGACCCCTGCTCTCGGGTGTGCGAGGCGCAGTCTTGGCGATGTTAAATCTCTCGGTATCTCCTACTGGGCTTGAAGCTGCCGTACTGTCAGGAAAGATTTCAGGGCGACAAAAAGATGCAACGAAGTCGTACAAACCGAGGGCCTGGTGCAATCGCCGAAGACGAGCGCAGGCATCAGACGCATCTGGGGGACTGCGGGAAGCTGAGATGAAGCAGAAATCTAACCTTTTTTATTGTTGTTGTTGTTGTTGTGGGAAGCTGGTTCTTTTGGTGCCGCTAGATTAAAAGGAAGCACGACACAGGGAAATGGAAAATGAATTATTCCGAGTTGTTTGAAAGTTTAGACCTCAGCTGGAAACAGGACTTTAATATCGACTGAAGGGAATACAATAAAGTAAAAAAATATATTGGCACATTTCGTAAGGCAAGGCTCTTTTGTATGGAGAAGGCACTTTATGTTGCCTGCTCTTATTATGCGACGGATGTTTTGGTAATGGTTCACGCAATTTCAAAGGCTTTTCATACGTTGTTAATGCATCCGCTGTTTCTAAGGTGATGGAATACGCACCATTGTTTCATCAACTAAAGAATGTGTAAGGCCAAGCACACCCGCACAGTTTAAGGACATCCAACCCACACGTAGACCTACGCTGTGGTTAGAGTGAGATCGCTAGGTTGGGAGTTCATACCAAAGACTATAAACATGGGACTCATTACCTCCCTGCTTGGCACTCAGCATTAAGGGTTGGAATTGGGGGTTAAATCACCAAAATGATTCCCGGGCGTGGCCACTGCTCCCCTCACCATGTTTGTCAACCTTGAGACCTCAAAATTCGGGAGATGGGGTGAGGGGGTATATTTATTTTCAAGTATTTCTTATATATATATATATATATATATATATATATATATATATATATATATATATATATATATATATATATATATATATATATATATATCACGGTGGCAGAAGGGGTTAGTGCGTCTGCCTCACAATACGAAGGTCCTGCAGTCCTGGGTTCAAATCCAGGCTCAGGATCTTTCTGTGTGGAGTTTGCATGTTCTCCCCGTGAATGCGTGGGTTCCCTCCGGGTACTCCGGCTTCCTCCCACCTCCAAAGACATGCACCTGGGGATAGGTTGATTGGCAACACTAAATGGTCCCTAGTGTGTGAATGTTGTCTGTCTATCTGTGTTGGCCCTGCGATGAGGTGGCGACTTGTCCAGGGTGTACACCGCCTTCCGCCAGATTGTAGCTGAGATAGGCGCCAGCGCCCCCCGCGACCCCAAAAAAGGGAATAAGCAGTAGAAAATGGATGGATGGATGGATATATATAAATGATAAATGGGTTGTACTTGTATAGCGCTTTTCTACCTTCAAGGTACTCAAAGCGCTTTGACACTACTTCCACATTTACCCATTCACACACACATTCACACACTGATGGATGGAGCTGCCATACAAGGCGCCAACCAGCACCCATCAGGAGCAAGGGTGAAGTGTCTTGCTCAGGACACAACGGACGTGACGAGGTTGGTACTAGGTGGGATTTGAACCAGGGACCCTCGGGTTGCGCACGGCCACTCTCCCACTGCGCCACCCCTATTAGGGGTGGGCAAATTAATGCGTTAATTATGCGTTAACTCATCAATCTATTAACGCCGACAATTATTTTATCGCACATTTGCGTATGTTGTTTACATGCTTTTATTTTGTTAACGCCTTTTCTTAACAAGATGGCGTCGCCCGGATGTACTTCGGCGTGGAGGGGCTCTTGGTAAAGATGGAACATTTGGTAAAAATACCGGACAATTCTGCAAATTTCATGGCTGGCTTACAGCGTGGTCACTCCGGGATCACTTACGACCGCCAGACAATTCTGGATGTGGATAGATCGGGCCGTTTTGGACTGAATGAGGCGTGCTTGCTAGAGCGGCTAGCTAGCATGGGAATACTTTGCCGGCTACATCCAGCGGCCTGTGAAGCAGCGGAGTATTTGTGTTGTCTGTCTATTTATGAATAATGCAGACCAGGAGTGTTGGCTGAGTTCTTAACGTTTGCTTTCAGAGCGTGCATATCACAACATACAAGATGCCGTCATGGCGACACAACCTATGCATGCTCGTCACTCCTGTTGCATGCTGGGTAGGGTAGTTCTTTTTTTACCTGGCTCATAACATCACAATATAGTACCTTGTTTATGCGTTCAGTTTATCAAAGCACCAAGCAAACAATCGGAAAATTCCCATCATATCAATTCCTAGATATGGTCATAATTATTTTAAGTGCACTACGCAGAATAAACACAACATTATTAATATTGCTACTACGGATAATTTGATCAAAAATTCCCTAAAACAGCCCACTACCTATAATATAGGTTTTTTAAACATAAGATCCCTGATAAAAAAAATGTTTCTGCTGTTACCTCAGAAATTGCCTGTTCAGATGTTATGATTGTGGCTCAGAGATTTGTATGTAGATTATATTTATTTTCCATAACAAACAGGATAACTTAAATACCCTGGCAGTGGCAATAAGCTTAAATGTTTGCATTTACATTTTTTGAGTTGATTTTCATAAAATATGCTATTTAACTGCTACTGTTTAACAAGGACTGATTTAAATTGTGTTTGCACAACAAATGTTTTGACGCTTTTGTTCATGTGGGAGAATATTCCAATAAAGGTGCACTACACACTACTTTGGAATTCATTATTGGGCTTTGCGTATACAATGCAGTTAATCGCGATTAATCGGAGAAATAGTGCGATTAACTTCGATTAAAATTTTCAATCGTTGCCCAGCCCTAATATATATATATATATACCAAAAAGTTATATTTTGGTTTCATCTGACCAGGGGCGTCACTAGACCTAATACTGTACCGGGGCACACCTGGGACACAAATAATTCATGTGAGCGTGCAAAGCGCGCAAGCAAAAACGTTTTTAGCACTTATTTATCATAAAAAATACATAAATAGTGCTTTAAAGTATGACATCATATCGGATTATGTTGTATGGATCTTTGATTAATCACCTGAAATTAACTCATGCATTTGACCTACTTGTGCACTTTTTTTACTCCAGACTTCTAAACTGCTACTGGTAAAAGCAAAAAGGAAGAGCAATGAATCTTTTTGAAATATTTATTGCAGTAATCATCTGCAAATTTAACATCTACGAAAGTAAAACAAAAAATAAAGCACCCCTACATCTCTGGGTTCTTTTATATTATTTAATTTCCATTTATGGCAATGTGGCTAATCATATTTCAGATACACAAAACTATAAAATATACACAAAACAATAAAGCCACAGTAGTAGAATAAATGAACAACTGTTGTGTGTCTGTTCAGGGAATCATTTTCTGAGAAGTAAACTGGAATGTCTCGTTTTCATTTTTGCAAAGTGGTCAATCACTCTGGACAGACATAGAAATATTACAGTAACTGTTATACAGTTGACCAGTGGTTCCCAACTGCTGGGTCGCGACATAAAAGTGGAGTGTGTGTCATTTTCAGTGAGTCACAGTCAGATGTGTGCATGGAAAAAAAAAAAGTTTAGGGAGAAAAAAATCTAATTGTGGCAGATATTTTTAGCCATTTTTCTAGTGACTTTTATTGAGTATTTTAGCAAAAGGCAAACCGACTAACAAGTTGGAGGAGGACTCAGGACAGACATGGAAATATATTTTTAAAATCTAAATGGGGCAACAAAACCCGATATTTTCAGCCATCTTTCTGAAAACAAATACAGAAATGTTACTATTTTTTCTGGAAACAAAACCAGATGCTTTAGCTCTAGCCATTTTTCTGCTGACAAAACAAGATTATTTTAGTCAAAGTCACACCGATTAACAAGACAAGTCTACTGTGCTATTTTTCTGTCAAATAAACTTGAATGATTTAAAAATTTGGCTCACGACTTGATGATATGGAAAAATGTTTTTCTTCCTGAAGATAAACCATTTGAGAAGCACTCAACTCACAAAGAACACCAGCATCCAAACATCCCCAGCATCCAAACATCCAAACATCAACAACATCCAAACATCACCAGCATCCAAACATCACCAGCATCCAAACATCAACAACATCCAAACATCAACAACATCCAAACAACACCAGCATCCAAACATCCCCAGCATCCAAACATCCAAACATCAACAACATCCAAACATCAACAACATCCAAACATCAACAACATCCACTCATCACCAGCATCCAAACATCACCAGCATCCAAACATCAACAACATCCAAACATCAACAACATCCAAACAACACCAGCATCCAAACATCCCCAGCATCCAAACATCCAAACATCAACAACATCCAAACATCAACAACATCCACACATCACCAGCATCCAAACATCACCAGCATCCAAACATCAACAACATCCAAACATCACTCCAAATCATCATTGATGCAGAACCAGCAGACAATAACCAACATTATGTTTCATGTTCATTGGAAATTCCCCCGACAGCTCGTACAGCAAATGAATATGTTTGTCTTGATACAAGGAAAAACGTTAGCTAACTTAGCATCAACTTAGCTAGGACTTCACTTACATATCTCATTCCTCGCTGCTTCTTCCCTGTTGCGGGCGAATAACTTTCTGATATCCATCTAGGAGTTACAGTTTGAGTCAAATCAAAATCAAAATAATATAATTAACAAATTGTTGTTGGCTAACGTTACCTACCTCGCATCCCCTCTCTCTCTCTCTCTCAACTGAAGTCTCGATCCACATGTGAATAAATTACCATATTAATTAGCCATGTGCTCATTGTTACGTGGAGTGAATACAGTAGCAATCAATTACCATACTAAGTAGTATGTGCGTTGTTGTCTATGTTATGTAGACTTAAAACTCTGAAGCGATTTTTTTTATTGGTGACATTTTTACTGGGGCACTGCAGATCAACACTGGGGCACGTGCCCCAGTGAAATCTATCTGGCAACGCCACTGCATCTGACCACATTACATTCTCCCAATCCTCTGCTGTATCATCCGTGTATCCATTTTGGTATGAACTCAACTCGTCGTGTTTGGAGGAAGAAGAATACTGAGTTGCATCCCAAGAACACCACACCTACTGTGACGCATAGGGGTGGAAACATCATGCTTTGGGGCTGTTTTTTCTGCTAAGGGGACAGGACGATTGATCCGTGTTAAGGAAAGAATGAATGGGGCCATGTATCGTGAGATTTTGAGCCAAAACCTCTTTCCATCAGTGAGAGCTTTGAATGGTTGACCAAATACTTATTTTCCACCATTATTTACAAATAAATTCTTTAATATTCCTACAGAATTTTTTTTTTTCACATTCTGTCTCTCACAGTTGAAGTGTACCTATGATGAAAATGACAGACCTCTGTCATCATTTTAAGTGGGAGAACTTGCACAATCGGCGGCTGTTGAAGGAGGTTTTGTATTGAACAGTATGTCTGCAACAGTACTTAGTAGTAGCACTACACGGTACATTCCTTACTTCAGCTTTAAAGTCCCATGATTGGGCTAAATCTAGATTTGGAGCAGCCTAATTAATGCTCTTCCTAAATGAAGCCCTCCACCCCCGCCCACTCATCTCTGCAGAGTTGGTATTAACCTCCTGATGGTTTCACAGGCAGATGAGGACCGATACCAACCACTGATGCTCAATTGAAAGTAGAGCTGAAGCCACCGGAGACCTAGATCAAATCTCTAAAGGAGAGCGTTGCAGAAGTAGCCTAGTTCAGCCACAAATTGCCAGCCAGCGGGGTCTCCTCTCCAATTGACCCCCTTGTACGGTGAAGAGGAAGAGGGTCACAACCGTCAGTTAGAAAAAAAAATGAGGCTGGGAGCAAAAATTGGAGAAAGTTCAAATGTTGATGGAGAGGTACTTTAACACCGAGGGCAAGGAGGAAAGACCAACATGCATTTAAACCGGACGATGTCAAAGTTCAGGGGGAGACAGCGAGGGGGTTTGAAATGAGGATTAGCACCTCTGCTTAGTTGCAGCACACCTTTTAAAGAGAGGGTTTAGACTTTCTTTCTAGGTGAACCGACACGGTGAACTCAGACCTGGCTCGGTTGTTTAATGGTGTCACGCTTTTTGGAAGTGTGGTACCTTTAAAGGTCTACTGAAAGCCACTACTACCCACCACGCAGTCTGATAGTTTATATGTCAATGATGAAATATTAACATTGCAACACATGCCAATACGGCCTTTTTAGTTTACTAAATTGCAATTTTAAATTTTCCCGCGAAAACGTCGCTTGTGACGATATTGGTTGGCGCGGACATTTTATCCCAGCGCCACTCACGGCTAAAAGTCGTCTGCTTTAATCGCATGATTACACGGTATTTTGGACGTCTGTGTTGTTGAATATTTTGCAAATTGTTTAATTAATAATGGAGACGTCAAAGAAGAAAGATGTTGGTGGAAAGCGGTGGATTGCAGCTGCCTTTAGCAACCGAAACACAGCCGGTGTTTCTTTGTTTGTTGTGAAGCTTTAATAGGGAACAAGGCGGTCCAGCGAGCATGTTTCTCTACCACATGTCCACCGGCAAGTTTCAGTGAGAAAATTGTGGTAATAAGTCGGCTCTTACCGGAGACATGAGCGGAGCTTGAGTCCTCCTGCGGCTGTCAAAACATTGCAACACATGCCAATACGGCCTTTTTAGTTTACTAAATTGCAATTTTAAATTTTCCCCCGAAAACGTCGCGGAATGATGACGCTTATGTTGACGAGTGGTTGTGACGATATTGGTTGGCGCGGACATTTTATCCCAGCGCCACTCACGGCTAAAAGTCGTCTGCTTTAATCGCATGATTACACGGTATTTTGGACGTCTGTGTTGCTGAATGTTTTGCAAATTGTTTAATTAATAATGGAGACGTCAAAGAAGAAAGATGTTGGTGGAAAGCGGTGAATTGCGGCTGCCTTTAGCAACCGAAACACAGCCGGTGTTTCTTTGTTTGTTGTGAAGCTTTAATAGGGAACAAGGCGGTCCAGCGAGCATGTTTCTCTACCACATGTCCACCGGCAGGTTTCGGTGAGAAAATTGTGGTAATAAGTCGGCTCTTACCGGACACATGAGCGGAGCTTGAGTCCTCCTGCGGCTGTCAAAACATTGCAACACATGCCAATACGGCCTTTTTAGTTTACTAAATTGCAATTTAAAATTTTCCCACGAAAACGTCGCGGAATGATCGCGCTTATGTTGACGGGTGCTTGTGACGATATTAATTGGCGCGGACATTTTATCCCAGCGCCACTCACAGCTAAAAGTCGTCTGCTTTAATCGCATGATTACACGGTATTTTGGACGTCTGCATTGCTGAATGTTTTGCAAATTGTTTAATTAATAATGGAGACGTCAAAGAAGAAAGATGTTGGTGGAAAGCGGTGGATTGCAGCTGCCTTTAGCAACCGAAACACAGCCGGTGTTTCTTTGTTTGTTGTGAAGCTTTAATAGGGAACAGAGTGGTCCAGCGAGCATGTTTCTCTACCACATGTCCACCGGCAGGTTTCGGTAAGAAAATGGTGGTAATAAGTCGGCTCTTACCGGAGACATGAGCGGAGCTTGAGTCCTCCTGCGGCTGTCAAAACATTGCAACACATGCCAATACGGCCTTTTTAGTTTACTAAATTGCAATTTTAAATGTTCCCGCGAAAACGTCGCGGAATGATGACGCTTATGTTGACGGGTGCTTGTGACGATATTGGTTGGCGCGGACATTTTATCCCAGCGCCACTCACGGCTAAAAGTCGTCTGCTTTAATCGCATGATTACACGGTATTTTGGACGTCTGTGTTGCTGAATATTTTGCAAATTGTTTAATTAATAATGGAGACGTCAAAGAAGAAAGATGTTGGTGGAAAGCGGTGGATTGCAGCTGCCTTTGGCAACCGAAACACAGCCGGTGTTTCTTTGTTTGTTGTGAAGCTTTAATAGGGAACAGAGCGGTCCAGCGAGCATGTTTCTCTACCACATGTCCACCGGCAGGTTTCGGTGAGAAAATTGTGGTAATAAGTCGGCTCTTACCGGAGACATGAGCGGAGCTTGAGTCCTCCTGCGGCTGTCAAAACATTGCAACACATGCCAATACGGCCTTTTTAGTTTACTAAATTGCAATTTTAAATGTTCCCGCGAAAACGTCGCGGAATGATGACGCTTATGTTGACGCGTGCTTGTGACGGTATTGGTTGGCGCGGACATTTTATCCCAGTGCCACTCACGGCTAAAAGTCGTCTGCTTTAATCGCATAATTACACGGTATTTTGGACGTCTGCATTGCTGAATGTTTTGCAAATTGTTTAATTAATAATGGAGACGTCAAAGAAGAAAGATGTTGGTGGAAAGCGGTGGATTGCAGCTGCCTTTAGCAACCGAAACACAGCCGGTGTTTCTTTGTTTGTTGTGAAGCTTTAATAGGGAACAAGGCGGTCCAGCGAGCATGTTTCTCTATCACATGTCCACCGGCAGGTTTCAGTGAGAAAATTGTGGTAATAAGTTGGCTATTACCGTAAACATAAGCAGAGCTTGCGTTACCATGAATTGATTAACGTGGACCCCGACTTAAACAAGTTGAAAAACTTATTCGGGTGTTACCATTTAGTGGTCAATTGTACGGAATATGTACTGAACTGTGCAATCTACTAATAAAAGTATCAATCAATCAATCAAAAACTCCTGTAGCTGTCAAATAAGCAGCTGTGACTTTCTTGGCTCCTCCATGGCTTCCATCAGGGACACTGGCGGTCACCAAACCCCCCTGATTTTCAGGTATGACTTTATAATCTCACTAAAACACTAGTAACACAATAAGCAGATAAGGGATTTTCCAGAATTATCCTGGTAAATGTGTATAATAACATCTGAATCGCTCCCACTGCCGTCACATTTTTTTTATTGAATTTTTTTTTCCAGTGTTACCGTGAATTGATTAACGTGGACCCCGACTTAAACAAGTTAAATAAATGATAAATGGGTTGTACTTGTATAGCGCTTTTCTACCTTCAAGGTACTCAAAGCGCTTTGACACTACTTCCACATTTCCATTCACACACACATTCACACACTGATGGAGGGAGCTGCCATGCAAGGCGCCAACCAGCACCCATCAGGAGCAAGGGTGAAGTGTCTTGCACAGGACACAACGGACGTGACGAGGTTGGTACTAGGTGGGATTTGAACCAGGGACCCTCGGGTTGCGCACGGCCACTCTCCCCACTTCGCTGAAAAACGAATCCGGGTGTTACCATTTAGTGGTCAATTGCACGGAATATGTACTGATCGACAGGCGGATCGGTGCGGCGTCTTCAGTAATGCGGACGTTGTACCGATCCGTTGTGGTGAAGAAGGAGCTGAGCCGGAAGGCAAAGCTCTCAATTTACCGGTCGATCTACGTTCCCATCCTCACCTATGGTCATGAGCTTTGGGTCATGACCGAAAGGATAAGATCACGGGTACAAGCGGCCCAAATGAGTTTCCGGGTCTCTCCCTTAGAGATAGGGTGAGAAGCTCTGCCATCCGGGAGGAACTCAAAGTAAAGCCGCTGCTCCTCCACATCGAGAGGAGCCAGATGAGGTGGTTCGGGCATCTGGTCAGGATACCACCTGAACGCCTCCCTAGGGAGGTGTTTAGGGCACGTCCAACCGGTAGGAGGCCACGGGGAAGACCCAGGACACGTTGGGAAGACTATGTCTCCCGGCTGGCCTGGGAACGCCTCGGGATCCCCCGGGAAGAGCTAGACGAAGTGGCTGGGGAGAGGGAAGTCTGGGTTTCCCTGCTTAGGCTGTTGCCCCCGCGACCCGACCTCGGATAAGCGGAAGAAGATGAATGGATGGATGTACTGAACTGTGCAATCTACTAATAAAAGTATCAATCAATCAATCAATCAAGTGCTTCACTCTTACTTTCCTCATCCACGAATCTTTCATCCTCGCTCAAATTAATGGGGAAATCGTCGCTTTTTCAGTCCGAATCACTCTTGCTGCTGGTGGCTATGATTATAAACAATGTGAGGAGCTCTACAACCCGTGACGTCACGCACACATCGTCTGTTACTTCAGGTACAGGCAAGGCTTGTTTATTAGCGACCAAAAGTTGCAAACTTTATCGTGGATGTTCTCTACTAAATCTTTTCAGCAAAAATATGGCAATATCGCGAAATCATCAAGTATGACACATAGAATGGACCTGCTATCCCCGTTTGAATAAGACAATCAGTAGGCCTTTAAAACCTGGGCGCCGGATAAGGGGCACACAATATTTTGGCCATTTGATATCTGGCACAGCAGGGGTCCCCAACCGTTTCAAGGCTAAGATCCCCGGTCTCAGTCATGGACCAAGTCAATATCGACCCTGCGTAAGCTGTAATTATTTTTTTGCACATATATCTCCACAGGTTGGCTTTTCCTCAGTGTGCCATTTGCTGTTTGTCCGTCTTTTTGTTTAATGTTATTTCTGCAGTGGGCCAAGGGCCACAAACTGGTCTCAGGCTGCAGGAGGCCCCCAGGCCGCACTTTGGACATCGTAGCTGTAAAGGCCAGTTGTTTGTGTCTACTGTAGTCTTAGTACTGTACAATCCCGGATGGAAATATGTGTCACAAGTATGTTAGCAGTAAAAATCAGCTGTTTGGGGTATAGCTCGGTTGGTAGAGTGGCCGCGACCGCAACTTGAGGGTTCCAGGTTCAATCCCCACTTCAGCCTTGGGCAAGACACTTTACCCACCTGCTCCCAGTGCCTCCCACACTGGTTCTAAATATAAACCGATGTGGGTTTTCACTATGTAAAGCGCTTTAAGTCACTAGAGAAAAGCGCTATATAAATAGAATCCACTTCACACTGTTTTGATTGAAACCTGTTTTTTGTTTTTTGGGGGGATAGGTTGATTGACAACACTAAACTGGCCCTAGTGTGTGAATGTTGTCTGTCTATCTGTGTTGGCCCTGCGATGAGGTGGCGACTTGTCCAGGGTGTACCCCGCCTTCCGCCCGATTGTAGCTGAGATAGGCGCCAGCGTCCCCCGCGACCCCAAAAGGGAATAAGCGGTAGGAAATGGATGGATGGATGATTGACAACACTAAATTGGCCCTAGTGTGTGAATGTGAGTGTGAATGTTTTCCGTCTATCTCGACTGGCCCTGCGATGGGGTGGCGACTTGTCCAGGGTGTACCCCGCGTCCTGCCCATGTGCAGCTGGGATAGGCTCCAGTGCCCCCAGCCACCCCATTAGAACAAGCAGTAGAAAATGGATGGATGCAAGCCAGGTTAAAGAAGGAAGTCCTTAAATAGCTGGCTGCCTTGTTTTTGATCATATATATCACTTCCTTTCCACATGCAAGGGCTTTGTTTTGTAGCCACAATAAATCAACATGCGTTTACTTTTGAACACTGTTCACAAACTCTTATTTGGTTTGTTGAGATGGTGTTTTTGTTTTGTTTTGTTTTTTTTCCATGTAAGGTGCAAGCTTATGTGCACAATATGTATTTGTGACGGACGCCTGCCGTCGTCGTGCGGGTTGCATGGACCATTCAGGAAGGACATGTTGCTCGAGCGGGTTTGACTCTTTTTTTATTCTTTCAATACTTTAAGTTGCCCGCTCTTCGGTGGCTTTCGTCGTCGCCGTCTTCTCCCTTTCGCTCTTGCGCTGCATGTGCCGCGGACTCTCCGACTCCTTCTTCCTGTTCTCACCTCCTTCGCCTCTTTTATACATTGTCAGGAGTAATGTTAATAATTTCCCGGTGTGTGAGCCACGCACCTGAATTTGACTCCAGCGGCGTCGCTCCCAGTACGCCCCGCCTCTCCGTTCTGCCACATTCTCCGCCTCCTTGCCGCCATCTTGAGCAGGGCTACAGCATGTCACGCCCCGCTGTAGGCCCGCCGGCTCCGCCTCTCCACTGTATTGCTTATTTCTCATTTGAAAGGGACATCCATCCACTTTCTACCGCTTATTTCTACCGCTGGTGCCGCTGGTGCCTATCTCAGCTACAATCGGGCGGAAGGCGGTGTAAGGGACAAGCCGTAGAAAATGAATGGATAGATGTTTTGTTATTTGTCGTGTTTTACTTTTGTAGCTGTATGTAAAAAACGATGCCACTGAAGTGGCAGATGATTGCAACACATGCCAATACGGCCTTTTTAGTTTACTAAATTGCAATTTTAAAATTCCCGGGAGTTTCTTCTTGAAAACGTCGCGGAATGATGACGTGTACGCGTGACGTCACGGACTGTTCGGAAATATGAGCGCTGCACACACACACAGCTAAAAGCCGTCTGCTTTAATTGCATAATTACACAGTATTTTGGAGATCTGTAACGCTGAATCTTTTGCAATTTTTTCAATTAATAATGGAGAAGTCAAAGTAGAAAGATGGAGTTGGGAAGCTTTAGCCTTTAGCCACACAAACACACGGTGATTCCTTGTTTAAAATTCCCGGAGGTGACACTTTACTATGGATCACAGTGGTCAAGCGAACATGTATCCCGACCGAATGTCAACCAGTTGGTTTCGGTGAGAAAATTGTGGTAAAAAGTCGCTTCTTGAAGGAATCAATAAAGTACTATCTATCTATCTATCTATCTATCTATCTATCTATCTATCTATCTATCTATCTATCTATCTATCTATCTATCTATCTATCTATCTATCTATCTATCTATCTATCTATCTATCTATCTATCTTAACGGAGATCAGCTGAGCTTGCGCCGTCCATAAAGCTGCCGTCGACTTCCCTGCGACACTGGCCTCAAGACACCCGTGGAGACACCCCTCCGACTATCAGGTACTATTAAACTCGCTAAAACACTAGCAACACAATAGAAAGATAAGGGATTTCCCAGAATTATCCTGGTAAATGTGTCTAAAAACATCTGAATCCGTCCCAATGAAATCGCGTTTTTTTTTTTTTTTTTTTTTTTTCTAGTCCGTCGCTATCAATATCCTCAAACACAAATCTTTCATCCTCGCTCAAATTAATGGGGAAATTGTCGCTTTCTCGGTCCGAATAGCTTTTTTTGTTGGAGGCTCCCATTAAAAACAATGTGAGGACGTGAGGAGCCCTCACACTTGTGATGTCATCGTCTGCGACTTACGGTACAGGCAGGGCTTTTCTGTTAGCGACCAAAAAATGCAAACTTTATCGTGGATGTTCTCTACTAAATCCTTTCAGTAAATATATGGCAATATCGCGAAATGATCAAGTATGACACATAGAATGGACCCGCTATCCACGTTTAAATGAGAAAATCTCATTTCAGTAGGTCTTTAATGTCTTGTATGTCCTTAACGTTTCTCTCTTGTTTTCATGTGTTTTTTACTTTATTTTTGTGGACTTTTTGAACCTGAAGTGTACCACAGTTCCCCATTATGAGATGAATAGAGTCCATCCTATCCTATTCTATCCCTATCTTCCTGTTGTGGGCGAGCGATGCTGATCGTGGTCGCGGGGAGTCGTCAGATTTCGGATGCTCGATAAAATTTTGATGCGTTGCAACTTTTAGACTCAATGCATTGCCTCAGCCTGTTTTTTTTTGTGTTTTTTTTAATGTGCCTGTCATGCAACTGAGGTTTGCAAGACCCGCCTATGTGGTGTGTTGTCCTGCATGGGGAGGTGTCGGTGTTGACAACAGCGGGATGCATGTCCGAAGAACTCGGCGAAGCGTGCAGGTGTTCTCAGGGGTTGAAATGTGTGCCTGTTGGCAGGTTTGTTTGTCACTTTCTGGGTGGGGACAGCATTGATTTATTTTTTCTTTATATTTTCGGGATCCACCAGTAAACTACCCAAAGTCCCAGCTATCAACTGGTCGATCGCCATCTGTGCTGTACAGTAATCACTAGGGATGCACCGAAATGAAAATTTGTGGCCGAAGCCGAAGCCGAATAAAATTTAAACGCTTGGCCGAATACCGAATAATGAATGCAGTTTTTCACAATTTTTTTAATATTGCATAAATAGCCTGGAATAAATATTTAGACATGTTTTTCAAATAAAGTATTTTTTTATTGAATATTGACATTTTTTTTATATTAAAAAAAACCACAGTTTTTCATTTATATTAGGCCTTCAAAGCCCTGCTGGGCTTCCCTGCTTAGGCTGCTGCCCCCGCGACCCGACCTCGGATAAGCGGAAGATGATGGATGGATGGATGGATGGATAGGCCTTCAAACAAAACATGCATTCCCAAAAAAATTATAAAGTGCATTAAAGTGGATAAACCCACAACAAATGAATTATTGTCCTTTTGGCAAAAGTCTGCTTAGCCACAGTAGATATGCTAATAATGTAAACAGAAGGCTCAAGTAAATCTCAATTAAGTGTGTGCTTGTAACCTCATACACTTATACAGGTAGCCTACACAACAGGCTAATAATGTAAACAGAGGCCCCACTAAATCTCAATAAGTGTGTGCTTATAACCTCATACACTTATACAGGTACACAACATTGTAACCTCATACACTTATACAGGTACACAACATATCCCAACGTCACCGCGTCAAAAAATTGCGCCACACGCCACTATTCGGCCTTGTTTTTAACTCAATCCACCGAAGGCCGACTGTGGCTTTTTTTGCCATATTCGGCTGAATATATTCGGTTACCGATTAATCGGTGCATCCCTAGTAATCCCAGTAAATGCATGCTAGTTTGCCCAGGTTTGAACTACTAGAAAAATATATTCAATGATTCTCTATATAACAGCACTCTTGTGTTTCTTAGACTCTGCTGCAAACATTTTAGTCTCTTCCAAGTTGTCATTTGGATTTAGATTTGACAAAGAAGACTATGTAAACAATAGACATTTATAAAAAAATAAAATAAATATATATATATATATATATATAATATCCATCCATCCATTTCTTCCGCTTATTACTTTTGGGGTCGCGGCAGGGGCGCTGAATCCTATCTCAGCTACAATCAGGCGGAAGGTGGGGTTCACCCTGGACAAGTCGCCCCACCCACCCCCAACAATAATATTAATAGGTGTGCTCACAAATATTTCCGAAGCCTTAAATGCATTGGTGAAAAAGGGAATTGTGATACTGCCTTTATCTTTTACACTGTTGAAAGCAAATGTTGGCGAGCCCAAAGGGCCACCTCTGTTTGTCGCCAAATTATCCACAGCTGGTAGAAATGTGTGTACGTTAGGGGTGTAACGGTACGTGTGTTTGTATTGAACCGTTTCGGTACGGGGGTTTCGGTTCGGCACGCGGGCATACCGAACGAGTTTGGAAGCAGAAGTCTTCACAAGCTGCTCTGCTTGCTGCCTCTGTGGCTCTGTCTCAGCAGCAAGCATTGTCCCGCCCACCCTACCATCTGATTGGTTACATACAAAGCCAATCAGCAGTGCGTATTCAGAGCGATGGAACAGCCAATCAGCAGTGCGTATTCAGACTTCAGAGCGATGTAGTCAATGCTTTAGCGTCGAGCAGAGATATTCGTTTAGCAGGGGAGCAGCGCACTCTACCAAAATTATACTAAACACTTTCCAGTCACAACTATTATTAACATCACTATGAGCCCGTTGACCTTCTAGACACTTAAACTGCAGCTCAGCTAGCTCACAGTATAGGCTTGAGGTGAGGGCTAATTAGCTTTTAGCGTAACGTTAGCTCATTTTGCTGTGTGTGTGTGAGCGTGTGCGTGTTTTAGGGGTAGCAAAGCCCTGTCTGTCTGTTATTTCATTGAACTCCATTGTGTTTAGGGATGAATAGTCTCTCCTATTGCAATTGTACTATTTTGTCAGCTATAGTTACATGAATCATTAGTAATGTAGCAGCCTAGTTTTGAATAGCAGGGTCCCTGCCATCACATGTTGATAAAAATACAACATTTACATAAAAAAAGTCAACTACAGGCTTCCCAAATGATGTTATAAATTAAGCATGATGAGTTGACAAACAGTTTCAATGAAAACTGTTTAATGTTGCACTTTTTATATGTAGAAGAAAGTTTTTTTCATTTTATTTAATCAAAGCAACAACTTGAGGCAGTTTAATGTGGATTAACGTGGGCAGAATTATTATAGCGTTCCCAATGTTAAAAGGATAAATCCATTGTTTACAAATGTGGGAAATAAACACGAGTGTGAAGCGACCGGAATGAGAATCAGCACCTCCAAGTCCGAGTCCATGGTTCTTGCCCGGAAAAGGGTGGAGTGCCATCTCCAGGTTGGGGAGGAGACCCTGCCCCAAGTGGAGGAGTTCAAGTACCTAGGAGTCTTGTTCACGAGTGGGGGAAGAGTGGATCGTGAGATCGACAGGCGGATCGGTGCGGCGTCTTCAGTAATGCGGACGTTGTACCGATCCGTTGTGGTGAAGAAGGAGCTGAGCCGGAAGGCAAAGCTCTCAATTTACCGGTCGATCTACGTTCCCATCCTCACCTATGGTCATGAGCTTTGGGTCATGACCGAAAGGATAAGATCACGGGTACAAGCGGCCGAAATGAGTTTCCAGGTCTCTCCCTTAGAGATAGGGTGAGAAGCTCTGCCATCCGGGAGGAACTCAAAGTAAAGCCGCTGCTCCTTCACATCGAGAGGAGCCAGATGAGGTGGTTCGGGCATCTGGTCAGGATGCCACCCGAACGCCTCCCTAGGGAGGTGTTTAGGGGCACGTCCAGCTGGTAGGAGGCCACGGGGAAGACCCAGGACACGTTGGGAAGACTATGTCTCCCGGCTGGCTTGGGAACGCCTCGGGATCCCCCGGGAAGAGCTAGACGAAGTGGCTGGGGAAAGGGAAGTCTGGGTTTCCCTGCTTAGGCTGTTGCCCCCGCGACCCGACCTCGGATAAGCGGAAGAAGATGGATGGATGGATGGAGGGAAATAAACAACCAAAAAATGTATATTTTGTTGTTTTCTTACTGTACCGAAAATGAACCGAACCGTGACCTCTAAACCGAGGTACGTACCGAACCAAAATTTTAGTGTACCGTTACACCCCTAGTGTCCGTGAAGGCACTGTACAATTCCACGTTCAGTTCACTGATACATCCCGACTTTGAGGTAAAAAAGGGTGCATGCCATGTTTTTGTGCGTACACACCCTTGGCACATGAGGCCCCCGGTCATTTAGGAGCAGGTGATGGGATTGAAGAAAAAGTGCTGTCGCAATTTAATGGATCAATCCAAGTAGCTCAGCTGCAGCCTGACAGATCAGTGCATCTGGTTAGAGACCCGTGCAGCCGGTTAAGGCATGGCAGGCGTGGTAGAGGTGGAGGCGTGTGTTTATGACTTTGCAGGTGTAGCCGACCCGCGCAGCGTGCATTAGGTGTGTTGCTGTGTGAAGAACTAATTGAAATGAGAGGCGATGTGCGAGTCTCGGCCAACACGGCCGGTCCATTTGTCAGGATGACATCACTGCACTCACACCCCATCCATCTCCGCCCTGCAGCGCCAAACAGCCCATGCTCCTCCCTATGATTAATATCTATACCGCCCTGGCCGCGTTGCATACACACGCACGGACCCTCGGCACCCGCTTTCTTAGCACCCGGGCACTGCCTCAGCGACACGCATGCACCAATGCAAACAAATACTGTTGAAAGGCCTCCTGGTCTGTTCTGTACACACACACACACACACACACACACACACACACACTGCAATGCCACTGCCATTTACCAGCATACACAGATGGCCGAAGCTTCATGGCCAAAAGTCTCTCTCAAACACACACACACACACACGCACGTGTGTTTGTTTGGCTTGTGCCGTTTTGATACACTTGCCTACCTTTCATTAAAATATACCTGCACGATGTAATCAGTCCAACACAGAATGGATGCCATTAATTCAATCTTTACGAACTTGGGAATTTACAGTTTTGTTTGACACTGTCAGAGAGGTCGTAATTCTACTTTATTACTTTATTACTAAGGTCGGAGTCGCCCTATGGATATTGAAAAGCAGGAGCCTCCGTCTCTCTTTTCGAAGCCGGTAGCCAATATATAAAGGACGGATCCATACTTTACATGTAGTTACTTTAATACGTTAATATCAATCAATCAATTAAAGTTTATTTACATAGCCCTCGACTCAGATCCCACATCAGGGCAAGAAACAAGTCAACCCAATTGGAACACGAAGAAACCTTGGAAGGGACTCCGGATGTGGATGCGGAGTCTCCGTAGAGAGCGCTAAAGAGCCGTATGTGACTCCAGAGCCGCGGGTTGCTGACCCCCAACATAGGAGAATCCATACACACTACTACCTATAACACTATTGTGTTACTATTGTGGAGGCGTGTCTTAATGAAATTAAACAATGGATGTCCGCTAACTTTTTGCAACTCAACGCCAAAAAAACGGAAATGCTGATTATCGGCCCTGCTAGACACCGACCTCTATTTAATAATAGAACTCTAACATTTGACAACCAAACAATTAAACAAGGCGACTCGGTAAAGAATCTGGGTATTATCTTTGACCCAACTCTCTCCTTTGAGTCACACATTAAAAGCGTTACTAAAACGGCCTTCTTTCATCTCCGTAATATCGCTAAAATTCGCTCCATTCTGTCCACTAAAGACGCTGAGATCATTATCCATGCGTTTGTTACGTCTCGCCTCGATTACTGTAACGTATTATTTTCGGGTCTCCCCATGTCTAGCATTAAAAGATTACAGTTGGTACAAAATGTGTCTGCTACACTTTTGACAAGAACAAGAAAGTTTGATCACATTACGCCTGTACTGTATATACCTTTATATACATATATACATACATATATACCTGTACTGGCTCACCTGCACTGGCTTCCTGTGCACTTAAGATGTGACTTTAAGGTTTTACTACTTACGTATAAAATACTACACGGTCTAGCTCCATCCTATCTTGCCGATTGTATTGTACCATATGTCCCGGCAAGAAATCTGCGTTCAAAGGACTCCGGCTTATTAGTGATTCCCAAAGCCCCAAAAAAGTCTGCGGGCTATAGAGCGTTTTCATTTCGGGCTCCAGTACTCTGGAATTGCCCTCCCGGTAAAAGTTCGAGATGCCACCTCAGTAGAAGCATTTAAGTCTCACCTTAAAACTCATTTGTATACTCTAGCCTTTAAATAGACTCCCTTTTTCGACCAGTTGATCTGCCGTTTCTTTTCTTTTTCTCCTATGTCCCACTCTCCCTTGTGGAGGGGGTCCGGTCCGATCCGATCCGGTGGCCATGTACTGCTCGCCTGTGTATCGGCTGGGGACATCTCTGCGCAGCTGATCCGCCTCCGCTTGGGATGGTTTCCTGCTGGCTCCGCTGTGAACGGGACTCTCGCTGCTGTGTTGGATCCGCTTTGGACTGGACTCTCGCGACTGTGTTGGATCCATTATGGATTGAACTTTCACAGTATCATGTTAGACCCGCTCGACATCCATTGCTTTCCTCCTCTCCAAGGTTCTCATAGTCATCATTGTCACCGACGTCCCACTGGGTGTGAGTTTTCCTTGCCCTTATGTGGGCCTACCGAGGATGTTGTGGTGGTTTGTGCAGCCCTTTGAGACACTAGTGATTTAGGGCTATATTAGTAAACATTGATTGATTGACCTTTGCTGTGTTCAATTTCGACGCATCCTCGAGGAAATCGAACCCGGCACCACGATGCCAAACAGGCGTCTTTATTTATAAGTTATCGTGCCATGATTTCACTAGTCTGGCCCACTTGCGAGTAGATTGATCTCCAGGTGGCCCCCGATCTAACGTAAAGAATATTCAGCTTCATCTGTGCAGTCGCCTTTTATAAAGCACTTCAACTTGCATATTTCCCTCACAACCACAGCAATTTGGGTGTAATTAAAATGGATCTGCAGATTCTTTGCAACTTTACAAATTGGTGGCAAATCAAAACCGCGCCACAATCGTGTTTATTCTTGCAGCTCAGCCAAAATGTTGGGCTCGCATTCAGAAGACCAAAAAAACACATGACTAACTTCCTAATGTGGTGACTAACCGCCAGAAAACATTGTTCACCTAATTGGTTATTGCTGAACCACAAGTGGCGTTTGGGTGGTTTTGAAACTGAGCAGCACAAGGACGAGATGTGAGATATAATGATCGCGCAGCAGCAGTTTTAAAAATAGCCGAGTTTCCGGTAAGTTTTCTGCGGGAAAGGTTCAAACACAACCATTATGGTCTGTGGGAAGAAGGGCAACCTGTTGGGAGGAAGAGTTGGGCTTTGAAGCTTATTTTAAATGATGACTTTTCACCCCATCGCTGCTGTTTTTTTGACTTGCTTTGATAAGCCCTGCTCTGATCTCCTTTGTGGTATCGCACCGCATTAGATTATATTAGATTAGATTAGATTAGATAGTACTTTATTTATTCCGTCAGGAGAGTTCCTTCAGGAAAATTACAATTTTCAGCACAATCCCATTCAAGATCAGACAAACATTACAGGGAGACAGAACAGGATCGCTGACGGGTCTGCCGGCTTCCAGCGCCCCTTACAAAAAAGATGACATACAGGTAAACATGGGGGGCGGGGGGAAGAAAAGAATAGAAGATTAAAAAATGTTTAAAAAAATCGGTTTTAGCCTGGGCCCTGGAGTGGGGGTGCAGACTGAGGCCAAGGGAAAAAAAAAAAAAAAAAGTGTGCGTTGGTGGTAAATATTCTCACCACCCCAACCTCAAAACTCCCATTTTCAAAACTTCGGACAGATTTGTACATTTTTAATGTCAGGATTTTCGACTTGTGCACAAACTTGTGCCAGAGAACACAGACTGTTGCACTGCCATGGTGAAGAGGGCCACAAAAAAAAAGATGATGGATATCAGAATCAGAAATATAAACAATATATTAATCCCCGGGGGGAAATTAGGATTTTAATCACAATCCCATTTAAGATCAGACAAACATTACAGGGAGACAGGACGGGTCCGCCAACTTGCAAAAAAGGTGAGAAACAGGTAAACGCTGGGAGGGGGGCCGAATAAAAATATTCAGTCTTAAGCAGGTAAATAACTAAATAATAAATGGCTTGTACTTGTATAGTGCTTTTCTACCTTCAAGGTAATCAAAGCGCTTTGACACTACTTCCACATTTACCCATTCACACACACATTCACACACTGATGGAGGGAGCTGCCATGCAAGGCGCCAACCAGCACCCATCAGGAGCAAGGGTGAAGTGTCTTGCTCAGGACACAACGGACGTGACGGGGTTGGTACCAGGTGGAAATTGAACCCGGGACCCTCGGGTTGCACACGCCCACTCTGAGAGAGCCGTGAAAGCCAAATTTCTTAAAGTGTATTACCGTGAGAGCCGTATCACATGTTTTAAAACTGAATACAACTAAATGCATGCATTTTTTAAGTAAGACCTACATTGTTAGAGTATATGTCTTATATTCTGTATCATTTTTCTTCTGAAGCTAACCAATAATAAATAATATACTTCTTTGGCAACACTAAATTGGCCCTAGTGTGTGAATGTGAGTGTGAATGTTGTCTATCTGTGTTGGCCCTGTGATGAGGTGGCGACTTGTCCAGGGTGTACGCCGCCTTCCGCCCGGTCGTAGCTGAGATAGGCGCCAGCGCCCCCCCGCGAAACCAAAAGGGAATAAGCGGTAGAAAATGGATGGATGGGCTACTGGATGCAGAGTCTGGGTGAGGCTGGGTCGCAAGATGTCAGGACTATGACTTGGATTTGTTTTGCTTCTTCGATGCAGAGGGAATTTGGGACAAGCCAGGCGTGATTTAAGGTACATGAATTTATTTATACACTATAATACACAAAGGGCGCGCTCAGTGGCGCATAATAATCTATACTAAACTCCAAACAAAACAGCACAATGGCATGACTATATACAACTAAACAAAAGATAGTATCAATGGTACAAAACTTACCAAAAACTTGCACAGAGGCATAAATATAAACACGATCTTACGTGGCGTGGTCTAATCAATAATCAGCATGGCAAGGCAAGGTAGGTGCGTGGTCATCAGGGTTTGATACAAAGTCTGGTATGTAAAGCAAGTACACAAGCAGTAAGCAAAGTTCCCAGGCCGAGGACAAGAAAACAATTGACTTAAATAGTGACTATGATGATGGGAAACAGGTGTGGGGCTGAGGGCAGGGGCGTGACTTGGAGACCAGGTAGAAACTAATGAGTAACTATGGAAACCAACAAAAACGGAAAACAACAGTCCAAAAACAAAACATAACATGATCAAACCCAGATTTACAGGCATGACTCAAGAAAATATTCCTCCAAAAATATGTATTTTAAATGTGTTTACTTGTATTTTCAACACAAAATAAAATCAAAATGTAAATGAACAAAATGAGGATTAAGTAATGTGAGGCAATGCAAATTACACAATAAAAAAAAAAAAAAAATAACGGTTTGAATTAGGCCAGGTGACGGACAGGTGTGGCTGAGTGACTGCAGGCAGGCACGTAAGAAAACCCTCGTCTCCATGGCAACGTTCCTGTCGCTTTTACTCCCTTGCCACTTTTCCACTAAAGCAGGGGTAGGCAATACAGAACGTTGAAAGAGACAATTTGGACCCAAATAACCAAAATCGTCTCTGTCTGGAGGCAGTGGGAGAGCAGGGGGGGGGGGGATCACCGTGGAGTTTATAAATACAGTTACGGTAGCACAATTAGCCCCGAACGGGCTAACATCACGACTAACATGCTACACGTCCGTTTTGCCCAGCGACTCTCTGTCAGAGCATCAGCACTGGGGTCCGGTGCACCACAGTTTTGTATTGTCGCTCGGCCCTTTGGCGGAGTGCTATGGAAGCTACCGGTCCCCTCGTCTCACCGGCCTGGACTGTTTACAGCGGCGCCGGCGGAGGGAGCGAGAGAGAGACACACACAGTGACAGAGCGCGCTCGAGAGAGAGAGAGCGAGCAGGCGGGCGAGCGAGGGAGGGAAGGAGGGAGGAAGAGCGCGTGCAGGTCTAGTGAAAAACGTTTCTCTGCTTACATCACGCAAGTGATGTCAATGTTCGGCCCATAAGAGCCACATACCACACCGTGATTGGTAGATTCTTTCAGCTCTGGACACAACGCTGTGGAGCGCCATTCATATAAAACTTGCGGGCCGCACTAACATGTAACTTTCATATTAAGGTGGGGGCCGCAAAATAACGTCTGAGACCCCTGGTCTTAAGTCTGGGGACCAGACTGAGGCTAAGGAAAAAAAACATCATAGCCATAGCACACATAAACATGTGTTTACGAGGGAAGCATCAAACATGAAATAACACAAAGGAAATTAAAGACATTAAAATAGCATAGCTGATGCAACCAGCCATTTCTACATACAGCTACAAACAACTACCTGTCCATCCATTTACCCACTCAGTGGCCTAGTGCAATGTTTTCCAACCACTGTGCCGCGGCACGCTATTGTGCCGTGAGATATCGTCTGGTGTGCTGTGGGAAATTATGCAACTTCACCTAATTGGTTGAAAAAAAATTATTTTGCAAATCAATCATTATAATCTGCAAAAAATGTGCCGTTGCTTAGTGACCGTGCTGTGTAAAACTCAGCAGGGTAATCACCTAAGACCCAATACCAGTAGGTAGCAGCAGGTAGTTCATTGCTTTGTAAAGTCGGAACGTGTCGGGTCGGACGAGGATGGTTTGTTGTGATCCCAATATGCAGAACAAGGGAGGTAGTAAAAACGTATGCGATGCTTAAACCAAAAATGAAGGAAAGGGAAAGGCAATGACTATGCAAAACGACAGTAAAACTGAACTGGCTACAAAGTAAACAGAAACAGAATGCTGGACAACAGCAAAAACTTACGGCCTCCACAAAGTACTTCCGTTCTTGACCAGACAGTTAATAATGTCCACTCAAAGAAGGATTGGCGGAATGGCGCTCAAAGGAAGACAGGAAACTGCGACAGGAAAACACCAACAAAACAGGAAGGACCACCAAAATAACAGCGCAAGACAATAACTAATAATAGTACTACACATAGGAAAACACCAACAAACTCAAAATAAGGCGACCTGGTGGGGTTTAATTTTTTAACATTTTCTGCTGGTGGTGTGCCTCTGGATTTTTTTACGAGGAAAAATGTGCCTTGCCTCAAAAAAGGTTGAAAACCACTGGCCAAGTGTCCGCCCTGAGATCGGTAGGTTGGGAGTTCAAACCCCGACCGAGTCATACAAAAGACTATGAAAATGGGACCCATTACCTCCCTGCTTGGATCTCAGCATCAAGGGTTGTAGTTGGGGGTTAGATCGCCAAAAAGGATTCCCGGGCGTGGCCACCGCTGGCGCCCACTACTCCCCTCCCCTCCCAGGGGGTGATCAAGGGTGATGGGTCAAATGCAGAGAATAATTTCGCCACACCTAGTGTCTGTGACAATCGTTGTTACTTTAACTTAAATTTCTAAATTTTCTACCACTTGTCCCTTTAAAAAATTGGAAATAAAGTAGAAGAATTTAAGTCTTACCTTAAAACTCATTTGTATACTCTAGCCTTTAAATAGACTCCCTTTTTAGACCAGTTGATCTGCCGTTTCTTTTCTTTTTCTCCTATGTCCCACTCTCCCTTGTGGAAGGGGTCCGGTCCGATCCGATGGCCATGTACTGCTTGCCTATGTATCGGCTGGGGACATTCCTGCGCTCCTGATCCGCCTCCACTTGGGATGGTTTCCTGCTGGCTCTGCTGTGAACGGGACTCTCGCTGCTGTGTTGGATCCGCTTTGGACTGGACTCTCGCGACTGTGTTGGATCAATTATGGATTGAACTTTCACAGTATCATGTTAGACCCGCTCGACATCCATTGCTTTCCTCCTCTCCAAGGTTCTCATAGTCATCATTGTCACCGACGTCCCACTGGGTGTGAGTTTTCCTTGCCCTTATGTGGGCCTACCGAGGATGTCGTAGTGGTTTGTGTTGTGGTTTGTGCAGCCCTTTGAGACACTAGTGCAGGGGTGTAAAACTCAAATGACAGAGTGGGCCAAATTTTAAACGGAACAAAGCCGCGGGCCAGGTTGAAGAAAATTAACCTTTTAATAGGGACCCAAACAAGTTTTGCATTAAATATTGAACAAGCAAGGCTTGTATAACTTTAATGAATAACTTTAACAATAATGAATGAACCAAACATTCAAGCTTTGAAGTAGCAAGAGAAAATGCATGAATAAAACGTTAATTTTTGGTCGGTTTGCTGAAAGTTTCCCGGAAGAGTTAGTGCTGCAAGGGGTTCTGGGTATTTGTTCTGTTGTGTCACGGTGCGGATGTTCACCCGAAATGTGTTTGTCATTCTTGTTTGGTGTGGGTTCACAGCGTGGTGCATATTTGTTACAGTGCTAAAGTTGTTTATACGGCCACCCTCAGTGTGGCTGTTGACCAAGTATGCCTTGCATTCACTTGTGCGTGTGTGTAACAGCCACAAATATTATGTGACACGCGTTAGTATGGAGGAAAAAGCGGGCGTGACGACAGGTTGTAGAGAACGCTAAAGGCAGTGCCTTGAATGCACGCCCCCAATATAGTTGTCCGGGTGGAAATCGGTAGAAATTCGGGAGAATGAATGCCACGGGAGATTTTTCGGGAGGGGCACTGAACTTTGGAGTCTACCGGGGAAAATTAGGAGGATTGGCAAGTAGATAGATAGATAGATAAATAAATGATACATGGGTTGTACTTGTATAGCGCTTTTTCTACCTTCAAGGTACTCAAAGCGCTTTGACACTACTTCCACATTTACCCATTCACACACACATTCACACACTGATGGAGGAGCTGCCATGCAAGGCGCCAACCAGCACCCATCAGGAGCAAGGGTGAAGTGTCTTGCTCAGGACACAACGGACGTGACGAGGTTGGTTCTAGGTGGGATTTGAACCAGTGACCCTCGGGTTGCGCACGGCCACTCGCCCACTGCGCCACGCCGATAGTACTTTATTGATTCCTTCAGGAGAGTTTCCTTCAGGAAAATTAAAAGTATGATATTAGCGGTGAATGCGGTGTTACAGCTGTATAACACCGACGGGCCAGCTCTAATGCTAAATTGATATTGCCTCAAGGGCCAAATTAATTACACGGTGGGTCAGATTTGGCCCGCGGGCCAGAGGTTGACACCCGTTCACTAGTGATTTAGGGCTATATCAGTAAACATTGATTGATTGATTGATTGATAAACTGTGGTGGCCTCTGCGGTGGTCCACGCCGTCGTCTGCCGGGGTGAGGGGAGCATGGCCAGAGACAGGAGCAGACCCAACAAAGCAACCCAAGAAAGCCGATTCGACTCTCGGCCGCCCACTAACTCTCAGCCAGTGTCCGGTCCGGATGGATGAGCGAGATGCGTTCAAGGACACCTGCTCATTCAGCCAAGACACTGTCTCTTCACCCGCATCTCCTCGGTCTCTCCAAATGGACTCTGGTGTGGCACAGACCGAGCAGCTGGTCTCCATGGCCAGGAGAATGCTCCGGGAGGCAGATGCAGAAGTCACGAAAGGGTCCCGAGACAAAAAAAAAAACCCCAAAAAACTAGAGAAACACCAGGAACACAAAAGGATGACACAAGAACTCCACCAGCAGCCACTACAGCGGCGCCACATAAGGACCGTTTTTCTAAAGGAGAGTTGGGCAAATTGTGAATATCTCCCCATGAGACGTTTTCTTCCGAGTGCAACCAAAGAGCTGCTTAACCTCGCGGTTGTGTCTTTTCAACACCAGTCCTTTTCCTCCGCCTCGACAGGAGCGTGCCGGCCCGCCTCCGCACCAGCTGTGAGAGGCTGCGTCCCCCTCAATGTAAAAGCATTCGACTGACTGTGACAAGTACCTGTCTGTGCTCGACAACGCAGTGATGTTGAGAAAGAAGGTGTGAAGTAGCCTTAAAAAAAAAAAAATGCGGCCATGGAGGACGGAAGCCAAGAGGGAGAAATGGACTGTCGAAAAAAGCCGACGCGTGGACTGATTGAGTGGCGTAAACCAAACAATACGGCTCGTTTAGGCGGCGTGTTCACAGTCTGGGGATTAATTTGCCCTCAAGTCACATGCTGGACGACCAACAGCTGCCACATGCACCAGATTTATAGTGGTTGATCCCAGGCAGCTGCAACACACGTGTCCTTTCTATAAGAGAACATGCATTCAGTTATATTTTAATTTTGATGCAAAACATCAAACATTGCACAGCACAAACACATACAGCGGGGCAAAAAAAGTATTTAGTCAGCCACCGATTGTGCAAGTTCTCCCACTTAAAATGATGACAGAGGTCTGTCATTTTCATCATAGGTACACTTCAACTGTGAGAGACAGAATGTGAAAAAAAAAAATCCAGGAATTTTAAAAATGTATTTGTAAATTATGGTGGAAAATAAGTATTTGGTCAACCTTTCAAAGCTCTGACTGTTGAAGGAGGTTTTGGCTCAAAATCTCACGATACATGGCCCCATTCATTCTTTCCTTAACACGGATCAATCGTCCCTGTCCTCTTAGCAGAAAAACAGCCCCAAAGCATGATGTTTCCACCCCCATGCTTCACAGTAGGTCTGGTGTTCTTGGGATGCAACTCAGTATTCTTCTTCCTCCCAAACACGACGAGTTGAGTTTATACCAAAAAGTTCTATTTTGGTTTCAACTGACCACATGACATTCTCCAATCCTCTGCTGTATCATCCATGTATCCATTTTTGGTATAAACTCAACTCATCGTGTTTGGAGGAAGAAGAATACTGAGTTGCATCCCAAGAACACCAAACCTACTGTGAAGCATGGGGGTGGAAACATCATGCTTTGGGGCTGTTTTCCTGCTAAGGGGACAGGACGATTGATCCGTGTTAAGGAAAGAATGAATGGGGCCATGTATCGTGAGATTTTGAGCCAAAACCTCCTTCCATCAGTGAGAGCTTTGAATGGTTGACCAAATACTTATTTTCCACCATAATTTACAAATAAATTCTTAAAAATTCCTACAATGTGAATTCCTGGATTTTTTTTTCACATTCTGTCTCTCACAGTTGAAGTGTACCTATGATGAAAATGACAGACCTCTGTCATCATTTTAAGTGGGAGAACTTGCACAATCGGTGGCTGTTGAAGGAGGTTTTGGCTCAAAATCTCACGATACATGGCCCCATTCATTCTTTCCTTAACACGGATCAATCGTCCTGTCCCCTTAGCAGAAAAACAGCACTAAAGCATGATGTTTCCACCCCCATGCTTCACAGTAGGTGTGGTGTTCATGGGATGCAACTCAGTATTTATAGTGGTTGATCCCAGGCAGCTGCAACACACGTGACTTTTCATAAGAGATCTGTCTTGTGGGAGATAAGGTACACAAGCTTTAGTCGTGTGTTCATGTGCATCTATGGATCCAACATGCATTCAATTATATTTTAATTTTGATGCAAAACATCAAACATTGCACAGCACAAACACACACAGTGGGGCAAAAAAGTATTTAGTCAGCCAGCGATTGTGCAAGTTCTCCCACTTAAAATGATGACAGAGGTCTGTAATTTTCATCATAGGTACACTTCAACTGTGAGGGACAGAATGTGAAAAGAAATCAAGGAATTCACATTTATTTGTAAATTATGGTGGAAAATAAGTATTTGGTCAACCATTCAAAGCTCTGACTGTTGAAGGAGGTTTTGGCTCAAAATCTCACGATACATGGCCCCATTCATTCTTTCCTTAACACGGATCAATCGTCCTGTCCCCTTAGCAGAAAAACAGCCCCAAAGCATGATGTTTCCACCCCCATGCTTCACAGTAGGTGTGGTGTTCTTGGGATGCAACTCAGTATTCATCTTCCTCCAAACACGACGAGTTGAGTTTATACCAAAAAGTTCTATTTTTGTTTCATCTGACCACATGACATTCTCCCAATCCTCTGCTGTATCATCCATGTATCCATTTTGGTATAAACTCAACTCGTCGTGTTTGGAGGAAGAAAAATACTGAGTTGCATCCCAAGAACACCACACCTACTGTGAAGCATGGGGGTGGAAACATCATACTTTGGGGCTGATTTTTCTGATAAGGAGACAGGACGATTGATCCGTGTTAAGGAAAGAATGAACGGGGCCATGTATCGTGACATTTTGAGCCAAAACCTCCTTCCATCAGTGAGAGCTTTGAATGGTTGACCAAATACTTATTTTCCACCATAATTTACAAATAAATTCTTAAAAATTCCTACAATGTGAATTCCTGGATTTTTTTTTCACATTCTGTCTCTCACAGTTGAAGTGTACCTATGATGAAAATGACAGACCTCTGTCATCATTTTAAGTGGGAGAACTTGCACAATCGGTGGCTGTTGAAGGAGGTTTTGGCTCAAAATCTCACGATACATGGCCCCATTCATTCTTTCCTTAACACGGATCAATCGTCCTGTCCCCTTAGCAGAAAAACAGCACTAAAGCATGATGTTTCCACCCCCATGCTTCACAGTAGGTGTGGTGTTCATGGGATGCAACTCAGTATTTATAGTGGTTGATCCCAGGCAGCTGCAACACACGTGTCTTTTCATAAGAGATCTGTCTTGTGGGAGATAAGGTACACAGGCTTTAGTCGTGTGTTCATGTGCATCTATGGATCAAACATGCATTCAATTATATTTTAATTTTGATGCAAAACATCAAACATTGCACAGCACAAACACACACAGTGGGGCAAAAAAGTATTTAGTCAGCCAGCGATTGTGCAAGTTCTCCCACTTAAAATGATGACAGAGGTCTGTAATTTTCATCATAGGTACACTTCAACTGTGAGGGACAGAATGTGAAAAATAAATCAAGGAATTCACATTTATTTGTAAATTATGGTGGAAAATAAGTATTTGGTCAACCATTCAAAGCTCTGACTGTTGAAGGAGGTTTTGGCTCAAAATCTCACGATACATGGCCCCATTCATTCTTTCCTTAACACGGATCAATCGTCCTGTCCCCTTAGCAGAAAAACAGCACTAAAGCATGATGTTTCCACCCCCATGCTTCACAGTAGGTGTGGTGTTCATGGGATGCAACTCAGTATTTATAGTGGTTGATCCCAGGCAGCTGCAACACACGTGTCTTTTCATAAGAGATCTGTCTTGTGGGAGATAAGGTACACAGGCTTTAGTCGTGTGTTCATGTGCATCTATGGATCCAACATGCATTCAATTATATTTTAATTTTGATGCAAAACATCAAACATTGCACAGCACAAACACACACAGTGGGGCAAAAAAGTATTTAGTCAGCCAGCGATTGTGCAAGTTCTCCCACTTAAAATGATGACAGAGGTCTGTAATTTTCATCATAGGTACACTTCAACTGTGAGAGACAGAATGTGAAAAATAAATCAAGGAATTCACATTTATTTGTAAATTATGGTGGAAAATAAGTATTTGGTCAACCATTCAAAGCTCTGACTGTTGAAGGAGGTTTTGGCTCAAAATCTCACGATACATGGCCCCATTCATTCTTTCCTTAACACGGATCAATCGTCCTGTCCCCTTAGCAGAAAAACAGCCCCAAAGCATGATGTTTCCACCCCCATGCTTCACAGTAGGTGTGGTGTTCTTGGGATGGAACTCAGTATTCTTCTTCCTCCAAACACGACGAGTTGAGTTTATACCAAAATGGATACATGGATGATACAGCAGAGGATTGGGAGAATGTCATGTGGTCAGATGAAACCAAGATAGAACTTAATGCAATGTTTTGTGGTCCCCTTTATTTAGAAAAGTATCGAAATAATTTAGGTACCAGTACCAGTAACAAAATATTGGTATCGGGACAACAGTTACATTAGACTGGTGAATAAAATCATAACAATTTTGGTATATTCATATGGCGTTATAGTCTTTTGGGTGTTTATAAGCGCCTACTTCTCCCTCCATCCACATCTTCACTTTGTCTTCCACCGGAAACAAGCCTGTGATGTTATGTAAATGGCCGTCAGTGTTCGGGAAAGCCATAAAGAGGCTTCCTTGTGCTCGCATGCCCTTCTCCCTCTCTCCTCCTCGCTCTCACACCAGACTGATCTGACTCCAGCCGTGCTTTTGGGCACGGAGCTGTAAACAGAAGCTGATCCGAGCGGTAGTCATCTTCACCCGGTTCACAACTTGACGGCAAGCCCACATCTTGACCGGCCTCTAAAATTAAAATATGGAAGTTGTACGTGTATTATGACTCCACGCCAGATTTATCATTTTGCTCGTCATGAGCCTGACACACAGACCCTTTATGTGGCTCCCGGCCCTCCGCCGCTTCCCATCCACACCCAGAGGCTCCCATTCAGTCCGGGGCCTGGCTGAGCCGAGGGGGGGGTGGTCTTTTGTAGTGAGGGATTCTTAAGGGAGGCTGTCAAGGCTGTGACTGTGTGGGCCTTTATTTCCCCAGAGAAGAGGCGGTGGGGGGGGCAGATAGAAGGAGAGTGCAAGTGGGAGAGACGGGGGCGGGGGTGGGGGTGGGGGGGAAGTACCAAGGGAGCGTTTGGACACTGACGGCCTTGTTAACCAGCACCCCTGAAGAGATGGAGGATGAGAGGCAGAAAGGCAAAAGAAAAAGGGAATGAATCCCACTAAAAGCCAAGTCCGAGTCCATGGTTCTCGCCCAAGTTGCCATCTCCGAGTTGGGGAGGAGACGTTGCCCCATGTGGAGGAGTTCAAGTACCTCGGAGTCTTGTTCCCGAGTGAGGGAAGAGTGGATCGTGAGATCGACAGGCGGGATCGGTGCGGCGTCTTCAGTAATGCGGACGTTGTATCGATTCATTGTGGTGAAGAAGGAGCTGAGCCGGAAGGCAAAGCTCTCAATTTACCGGTCGATTTAGGTTCCCATCCTCACTTATGGTCACAAGCTTTTGGTTATGCCCGAAAGGACAAGATCAATGGTTATGAGTTACACTTGTATAGCGCTTTTCTACCTTTTTAAGAAACTCAAAGCGCTTTGAGACTATTTCCACATTCACCCATTCACACACTGATGGCGGGAACTGCCATGCAAGGCGCTAACCAGGACCCATCAGGAGCAAGGGTGAAGTGTCTTGCTCAAGGACGCAACGGACGTGACTAGGAGGGTAGAAGGTGGGGATTGAACCAGGACCCCTCAAGTTGCTGGCACAGCCACTCTCCCAAAGGATCCAGGGTACAAGCAACCGAAATGAGGCCCTCCCTTGGAGATAGTGTGAGAAGCTCTCTCTCATCCGGGAGGAGCTCAGAGTAAAGCAGCCGCTCCTCCACATCGAGAGGATACAGATGAGGTGGTTCGGGTATCTGGCCAGGATGCCACGGGAGGTGTTTCGGGCACGTACGACCGGCAGGAGGCCACGGGTCACGTTGGGAAGACCATGGCTACCGGCCGGCCTGGAAACGCCTCGGGATCCCCTGGATGAAATGGATAGGGAGAGGGAAGTCTGGGCTTCTCTGCTTAGGCTGCTGCCCCCACAACATGACCTCAGAAAAGCGGAAGAAAATGGATGGATGGATGGATGGACGGCCTTGTTAACCAACACCCCTAAAGAGATGGAGGATGAGAGGCAGAAAGGCAAAAGAAAAAGGGAATGAATCCCACTAAAAGCCAAGTCCGAGTCCATGGTTCTCGCCCGGGAAAGGGTGGAGTGCCATCTCCGAGTTGGGGACGAGATCTTGCCCCATGTGGAGGAGTTCAAGTACCTCGGAGTCTTGTTCCCAGGAGAGGAAAGGATTGTGAGATCGACAGGCGGATTGGTGTGGTGTCTTCAGTATTGCGGACGCTGTATCGATCCGTTGTGGTGAAGAAGGAGCTGAGCCGGAAGGCAAAGCTCTCAATTTACCGGTCGATTTAGGTTCCCATCCTCACTTATGGTCACAAGCTTTTGGTTATGCCCGAAAGGACAAAATCAATGGTTATGAGTTACACTTGTATAGCGCTTTTCTACCTTTTTAAGAAACTCAAAGCGCTTTGAGACTATTTCCACATTCACCCATTCACACACTGATGGCGGGAGCTGCCATGCAAGGCGCTAACCAGGACCCATCAGGAGCAAGGGTGAAGTGTCTTGCTCAAGGACGCAACGGACGTGACTAGGAGGGTAGAAGGTGGGGATTGAACCAGGACCCCTCAAGTTGCTGGCACAGCCACTCTCCCAAAGGATCCAGGGTACAAGCAACCGAAATGAGGCCCTCCCTTGGAGATAGTGTGAGAAGCTCTGCCATCCGGGAGGAGCTCAGAGTAAAGCAGCCGCTCCTCCACATCGAGAGGATACAGATGAGGTGGTTCGGGTATCTGGCCAGGATGCCACGGGAGGTGTTTCGGGCACGTACGACCGGCAGGAGGCCACGGGTCACGTTGGGAAGACTATGGCTACCGGCTGGCCTGGAAACGCCTTGGGATCCCCTGGATGAAGTGGATAGGGAGAGGGAAGTCTGGGCTTCTCTGCTTAGGCTGCTGCCCCCACAACACGACCTCAAATAAGCGGAAGAAAATGGATGGATGGATGGATGGACGGCCTTGTTAACCAACACCCCTAAAGAGATGGAGGATGAGAGGCAGAAAGGCAAAAGAAAAAGGGAATGAATCCCACTAAAAGCCAAGTCCGAGTCCATGGTTCTCGCCCGGGAAAGGGTGGAGTGCCATCTCCGAGTTGGGGACGAGATCTTGCCCCATGTGGAGGAGTTCAAGTACCTCGGAGTCTTGTTCCCAGGAGAGGAAAGGATTGTGAGATCGACAGGCGGATTGGTGTGGTGTCTTCAGTATTGCGGACGCTGTATCGATTCGTTGTGGTGAAAAAGGAGCTGAGCCGGAAGGCAAAGCTCTCAATTTACCGGTCGATTTAGGTTCCCATCCTCACTTATGGTCACAAGCTTTTGGTTATGCCCGAAAGGACAAGATCAATGGTTATGAGTTATACTTGTATAGCGCTTTTCTACCTTTTTAAGAAACTCAAAGCGCTTTGAGACTATTTCCACATTCACCCATTCACACACTGATGGCGGGAGCTGCCATGCAAGGCGCTAACCAGGACCCATCAGGAGCAAGGGTGAAGTGTCTTGCTTAAGGACGCAACGGACGTGACTAGGACGATAGACGGTGGGGATTGAACCAGGACCCCTCAGGTTGCTGGCACAGCCACTCTCCCAAAGGATCCTGGGTACAAGCAACCGAAATGAGGCCCTCCCTTAGAGATAGGGTGAGAAGCTCTGCCATCCGGGAGGAGCTCAAAGTAAAGCAGCCGCTCCTCCGCATCGAGAGGAGCCAGATGAGGTGGTTCGGGTATCTGGCCAGGATGCCACGGGAGGTGTTTCGGGCACGTACGACCGGCAGGAGGCCACGGGTCACGATGGGAAGACTATGGCTACCGGCTGGCCTGGAAACGCCTTGGGATCCCCTGGATGAAGTGGATAGGGAGAGGGAAGTCTGGGCTTCTCTGTTTAGGCTGCTGCCCCCACAACACGACCTCAAATAAGCGGAAGAAAATTGATGGAGGGATGGATGGACGGCCTTGTTAACCAACACCCCTAAAGAGATGGGGGATGAGAGGCAGAAAGGCAAAAGAAAAAGGGAATGAATCCCACTAAAAGCCAAATCCGAGTCCATGGTTCTCGCCCGGAAAAGGGTGGAGTGCCATCTCCGAGTTGGGGATGAGCCGTTGCCCCATGTGGAGGAGTTCAAGTACCTCGGAGTCTTGTTCCCGAGTGAAGGAAGAGTGGATTGTGAGATCGACAGGCGGATCGGTGCGGCGTCTTCAGTAATGCGGACGCTGTATCGATTCGTTGTGGTGAAAAAGGAGCTGAGCCGGAAGGCAAAGCTCTCAATTTACCGGCCGATCTACGTTCCCATCCTCACCTATGTTCATGAGCTTTGGGTCATGACCGAAAGGATAAGATCAATGGTTATGTGTTACACTTGTATAGCGCTTTTCTACCTTTTTAAGGAACTCAAAGCAGTTTGAGACTATTTCCACATTCACACATTCATGGCGGGAGCTGCCATGCAAGGCGCTCACCAGGACCCATCAGGAGCAAGGGTGAAGTGTCTTGCTCAAGGACGCAACGGACGTGACTAGGAGGGTAGAAGGTGGGGATTGAACCAGGACCCCTCAAGTTGCTGGCACAGCCACTCTCCCGTGGGATCAAGGCTACAAGCGGCCGAAATGAGCTTGTAGCCTAAGAGATAGGGTAAGAAGCGCTCTCATCCACATCGAGAGGAGCCAGATGAGGTGGTTCGGGTATCTGGGCAGGATGCCACGGGTGGTGTTTCGGGGGACGTCCGACCGGCAGGAGGCCATGGGTCACGTTGGGAAGACTATGTCTCCCGGCGGGCCCAGGAACGCCTCGGGATCCCCCGGGAGAAGCCGGACGAAGTGGCTGGGGAGAGGGAAGTCTGGGTTTCTCTGCTTAGGCTGTTGCCCCCGCAACCCGACCTCAAAAAAGCGGAAAAAAATGGATGGATGGCCTTGTTAACCAGTAGGAAGGAGGATAAGTCAGGGTCCACGTTACAGCCTGTGCGTGGTCAGTACAACACTTACATTATTAACACTTTCTAGGGCGCAACTCAGAGCAAAGTCTGAACTGACCAAAACACAGAAGCTAAAAACAAGCAGTGTCCTGTGGTGTTGGGAAAAGAAGAGGAGTTTTGTTTCCCTCCACAAAATTACATTTGAAGTTGTGGAAGGTAGATCACCTCGACTTTGTCATCAGATAATAGCTGGCCTGCTGAAAAAGGGTGGGACCCCTAAACTACTCACTACTGCCATCTATTGTCTTGGACTTGAAGCGGTTTTGCAAACTCAAGTTACAACATTCAAGTGATGCTCAAACGTGTGACAATCAGACAAGATATAGCACCTGGATAGCAGAATCAGCTCCTTTTTAAAATATGAGATTGTACTATCAGAAGCAAATAATATGTACAAACACACACAAAAGTACCTAAAATTGGTACTGTTTAGTACCGGTATCGATACGTTTCGAATGGGAACGGTACCCATACCAAGTGATGCCCGTAACCTACTGAATTATTGTGGTCAAAAACCAATCCACTTCAAATGAAAATAAATGATAAATGGGTTGTACTTGTATAGCGCTTTTCCACCTTCAAGGTACTCAAAGCGCTTTGACACTACTTCCACATTCACCCATTCACACACACATTCACACACTGATGGAGGGAGCTGCCATGCAAGGCGCCAACCAGCACCCATCAGGAGCAAGGGTGAAGTTTCTTGCTCAGGACACAAAGGACGTGACGAGGTTGGTACTAGGTGGGGATTTGAACCAGGGACCCTCGGGTTGCGCACGGCCACTCGCCCACTGCGCCACGCCGTCCCAAAAGACCGCACAAACCCATTCTAGAAGGTTAATGGGTTATTGATTTTCATACCGACTAATATTCCGTTTGAGTAATTTTACCGGATTCTACTTTTTCTAACATTACACATTTTTTGTGAAGTGAAGTGAAGTGAATTATATTTATATAGCGCTTTTCTCTATTGACTCAAAGCGCTTTACATGGTGAAACCCAATATCTAAGTTACATTTAAACCAGTGTGGGTGGCACTGGGAGCAGGTGGGTAAAGTGTCTTGCTCAAGGACACAACGGCAGTGACTAGGATGGCGGATGCGGGAATCGAACCTGCAACCCCCGAGTTGCTGGCACGGCCGCTCTACCAACCGAGCTATGTGGTCCCCTTTATTTAGAAAAGCACCGAAAAGTATCAAAATAATTTTGCTACCCGATACCAAAATATTGATATGGGGACAACACTAATCAGAAGTGTGAAAAAGTTATATTTAGTGTGGATGCCCCAAAAAAAAAAATCCATATTTGAATGAATCGCGATTCTTAATTTCAACGATACTTAATCGAAACCATCGGACGGCGTGGCGCTGTAGGAGAGTGGCCGTGCGCAACCCGAGGGTCCCTGGTTCAATCCCCACCTCGTACCAATTTCGTCACGTCCGTTGTGTCCCTGAGCAAGACACTTCACCCTTGCTCCTGATGGGTGCTGGTTAGCGCCTTGCATGGCAGCTCCCTCCATCAGTGTGTGAATGGGTCAATGTGGAAGTAGTGTCAAAGCGCTTTGAGTACCTTCAGTTTCAGTTTATTTTCAGTCTAACAAAAACATATTCAAACATAGATCACGATTCAAAAATGAATAACATGACTGAAACGGGCAGAAGCAAAAAAGCTTATATGCCCAACATAACATTTTTTACATTCAATTAAGTCACCTTTTCTAATAGTTCTGCAACACAAAAAGAAATATAGTCATTCAGCATCCACATTCAAGCTGCCCCCCAACAAACAATACAAAAATATGTGCTTACACGCATACACTTTTTTGTAAATAGATAAACATACATACCTTCTAAATACAACATTTAACCAAACAAACATACATTTCTAGTTCACATAACTTTTTAAAATACATTGTGACATGTTCTTTTTGAAATTAAATACTGAGTCACTCATTTTTATTTCTTTACCAACAGAATTCCACAAATTCAACACCGAGAACAGATAAACATCTACGTTTAACCACTAGTCTTGCTTTTGGTAAAATAAACTTAGATTCATCTCTTAGATTGTATTTGCTGGTCTGTAGAGAGAAGTATTTTTGAATTCCTTCTGGAAGAGTATTTATTTTTGCTTTGAACATTATCAATCAATCAATCAATCAATATTTACTTATTGTACCATATGTTCCGGCAAGAAATCTGCGTTCAAAGGACTCCGGCTTATTAGTGATTCCCAAAGCCCCAAAAAAAGTCTGCGGGCTATAGAGCGTTTTCCGTTCGGGCTCCAGTACTCTGGAATGCCCTCCCGGTAACAGTTCGAGATGCCACCTCAGTAGAAGCATTTAAGTCCCACCTTAAAACTCATTTGTATACTCTAGCCTTTAAATAGACTCCCTTTTTTAGACCAGTTGATCTGCCGTTTCTTTTCTTTTTCTCCTATGTCCCACTCTCCCTTGTGGAGGGGGTCCGGTCCGATCCGGTGGCCATGTACTGCTTGCCTGTGTATCGTCTGGGGACATATCTGCGCTGCTGATCCGCCTCCGCTTGGGATGGTTTCCTGCTTGCTCCGCTGTGAACGGGACTCTCGCTGCTGTGTTGGATCCGCTTTGGACTGGACTCTCGCGACTGTGTTGGATCCATTATGGATTGAACTTTCACAGTATCATGTTAGACCCGCTCAACATCCATTGCTTTCCTCCTCTCCAAGGTTCTCATAGTCATCATTGTCACCGACGTCCCACTTACGTTATTTTATAATAAACAATATCTTGAAATTTCATAAGTTTTGATGTAACAAATAATGGGTGGGTATGGTCATAATATCCTGCTTTGTTTATTAGCCGTACAGCTTTTCTTTGCAGCAAAACAATATCAATCAATGTTTATTTATATAGCCCCAAATCACAAATGTCTCAAAGGACTGCACAAATCATTACGACTACAACATCCTCGGAAGAACCCACAAAAGGGCAAGGAAAACTCACACCCAGTGGGCAGAGAGAATTCACATCCAGTGGGACGCCAGTGACAATGCTGACTATGAGAAACCTTGGAGAGGACCTCAGATGTGGGCAACCCCCCCCCCTCTAGGGGACCGAAAGCAATGGATGTCGAAAGTTCGTGAAAGTTCAATCCATAGTGGCTCCAACACAGCCGCGAGAGTTCAGTTCAAGCGGATCCAAGACAGCAGCGAGAGTCCCGTCCACAGGAAACCATCTCAAGCGGATCTGTAGCGTAGAGATGTCCCCAACCGATACAGGCGAGCGGTCCATCCTGGGTCCCGACGAGCGGTCCATCCTGGGTCTCGACTCTGGACAGCCAGTACTTCATCCATGGTCATCGGACCGGACCCCCTCCACAAGGGAGGGGGGGACATAGGAGAAAGAAAAGAAGCGGCAGATCAACTGGTCTAAAAAGGAGGTCTATTTAAAGGCTAGAGTATACAGATGAGTTTTAAGGTGAGACTTAAATGCTTCTACTGAGGTGGCATCTCGAACTGTTACCGGGAGGGCATTCCAGAGTACTGGAGCCCGAACGGAAAACGCTCTATAGCCCGCAGACTTTTTTTGGGCTTTGGAATCACTAATAAGCCGGAGTCCTTTGAACGCAGATTTCTTGCCGGGACATATGGTACAATACAATCGGCAAGATAGGATGGAGCTAGACCGTGTAGTATTTTATACGTAAGTAGTAAAACCTTAAAGTCACATCTTAAGTGCACAGGAAGCCAGTGCAGGTGAGCCAGTACAGGTATATATGTATGTATATATGTATATAAAGGTATATACAGTATAGGTATATATGTATGTATATATGTATATAAAGGTATATACAGTATAGGTATATATGTATGTATATATGTATATAAAGGTATATACAGTATAGGTATATACGTATGTATATATGTATATAAAGGTATATACAGTACAGGTATATATGTATGTATATATGTATATAAAGGTATATACAGTATAGGTGTATATGTATGTATATATGTATATAAAGGTATATACAGTACAGGCGTAATGTGATCAAACTTTCTTGTTCTTGTCAAAAGTCTAGCAGCCGCATTTTGTACCAACTGTAATCTTTTAATGCTAGACATGGGGAGACCCGAAAATAATACGTTACAGTAATCGAGACGAGACGTAACAAACGCATGGATAATGATCTCAGCGTCTTTAGTGGACAGAATGGAGCGAATTTTAGCGATATTACGGAGATGAAAGAAGGCCGTTTTAGTAACGCTTTTAATGTGTGACTCAAAGGAGAGAGTTGGGTCGAAGATAATACCCAGATTTTTTACAGAGTCACCTTGTTTTATTATTTGGTTGTCAAATGTTAAAGTTGTATTATTAAATATCATTAGTTATGGTTTTAAAAGTGGTTCCCCAGAGTTCTACACAGTATGTCATGTATGGAAGTATCAAAGTATAATAAAATGTTAAAAAAGAATTATAATGAAGTAAGTCTTTAGTTTTATACAAAACACCAAGTGTTTTTGATATTTTTGTTTTTATATAATTTACATGATCATTTATAATCAATTATAACTCCCAAAAACTTAGTATCCAAAGACACGCTCAATTTTATCTCCATTTATTTGAATATTTACTTCATTAGATACCTCAGTTTTGGTACCAAATATCATACATTTAGTTTTAGCAATATTAAGTGATAATTTATTCATATCAAACCAGTTTTTAAGCACTGTCATGTCTTGTTCTATTTTCACCAAAAGTTCATTAAAAGATTTTCCAGAACAAAGGATAGTTGTATCATCAGCAAACATAAAAAATGTTAAGAAACTTGATGCATCACAAAAATCATTAATGAAAATTGTAAATAACTTAGGACCAATTATAGAACCCTGAGGAATTCCACAAACTATATTTTTAAATCCGGATATTGTATCGGTTGGGGACGTCTCTACGCTGCTGATCCGCTTGAGATGGTTTCCTGTGGACGGGACTCTCGCTGCTGTCTTGGAGCCACTATGGATTGAACTTTCACAGAATCATGTTGGACCCGCTCGACATCCATTGCGTTCGGTCCCCTAGAGAGGGGGGGGGGTTGCCCACATCTGAGGTCCTCTCCAAGGTTTCTAATAGTCAGCATTGTCACTGGCGTCCCACTGGATGTGAATTCTCTCTGCCCACTGGGTGTGAGTTTTCCTTGCCCTTTTGTGGGTTCTTCCGAGGATGTTGTAGTCGTAATGATTTGTGCAGTCCTTTGAGACATTTGTGATTTGGGTCTATATAAATAAACATTGATTGATTCATTGATATTACCTCGAAGGTAGAAAAGCGCTATACAAGTACAAACCCATTTATAAGAGACCAAAAGGCACAAGTAAAGGGAATGAATACCACTAAAAGCTCCAAAACTTGCCTCCCTTTACATCACCACTGTTTTCCTCCAACTTGCTCCTCCCTATCAACTCCTTCCATCAGTCTCTGTGTAAACTCCCTCCGCCGCTCAATAACACGCTTTTGTACCGCTCCTCACCCGTCTTCGACCCCTCCTCACCCGCTGCCATTACTTCACACGCGTTCCATTATCCAGGAGATGGGGCTGAGAGAGATGTCCGGGGTCGGAGCGATCATTATCATCACCTCTTTCCGCTCTACCGTGAGTTATAGCCTCCCGTATGGAAACAGACATTTAAATCATAATCAATAGAGCAATACGAACGCTGAGAGGAAAGGGTAAAGGAAATCGCTGCCGCGGCTCAGGAGTGAGAACGGGACGCTGTGTTTGGATTGAGATATCTGCGAGGGGTTATTGATGGAAGATCGCGCCACAAAGAGCGTTACGCGGCTTAGTGATGCAATGGAAGCGGAGTGCTGCTCCATTTGATATCCATACGACGTCAGCCGCATCGCTTCAGGCTCCGCGGCGCGTACCTCGGGTGACCCTGGTGGTGCGGGCGAAAAAGCTCCCTGCAGGTAGAGCCGTACACGCAGTGTGGTTCTCCCCCTCCCCCCAGGCAGGACGATGCAAAGTGACAGCTGTGCGCTGACCTGCTGAGACCAGGTCAAAGGTCGACTCTCAAGCTGAGACACCACGGTGCTGCCTCAAAGGTCATGACGGATTAGCATCCTGTTTTATCAATAATTAAGACAGGCTAAGGATAACAAAATGGATAGGTTGATGCTGCAGAGTCATACCAAAGACTCAGACTTTATTTTGCGGCCCCACCGTAATAAGAAAGTTTAATGTTAGCGCCGCCCGCAAGTTTTATATGAATGCCTCGAGCTGAAGGAATCTACCAATCACGGTGTGGTATGTGGCTCTCCGGGGCCGAACATTGACGTCACCTGTGTGATGCAAGCAGAGAAACGTTTTGCCGCTTTGCCGCCAGACCCGCAGGCGCTATTCCTGACCTCCGTCCCTCCCTCGCTCGCCCACCTGCTCGCTCTCTCTCTCTCGCTCCCTTCCCCGTTGCCTCACATTACTTAATACTCATTTTCTTACATTTATATTTCGATCTTATTTCGTGTTGAAAATAAGAAAAAAGACATATAAAAACATATTTTTTTAGGTAGTGTTTTCTCGCGGCACAGCCTCACCCAGACTCTGCATCCAGTGGCCCCCAGGTTAATTGAGTTTGAGACCCCTGCTATGGAGTCATACCAAAGACTATAAAAATGGGACCCATTGCCTCCCTGCTTGGCACTCAGCATCAAGGGTTGGAATTGGGGGTTAAATCCATCCATCATCCATCCATCATCTTCCGCTTATCCGAGGTCGGGTCGCGGGGGCAACAGCCTAAGCAGGGAAACCCAGACTTCCCTCTCCCCAGCCACTTCGTCTAGCTCTTCCCGGGGGATCCCGAGGCGTTCCCAGGCCAGCCGGGAGACATAGTCTTCCCAACGTGTCCTGGGTCTTCCCCGTGGCCTCCTACCGGTTGGACGTGCCCTAAACACCGCCCTAGGGAGGCGTTCGGGTGGCATCCTGACCAGATGCCCGAACCACCTCATCTGGCTCCTCTCCATGTGGAGGAGCAGCGGCTTTACTTTGAGTTCCTCCCGGATGGCAGAGCTTCTCACCCTATCTCTAAGGGAGAGACCTGGAAACTCATTTGGGCCACTTGTACCCGTGATCTTATCCTTTCGGTCATGACCCAAAGCTCATGACCATAGGTGAGGATGGGAACGTAGATCGACCGGTAAATTGAGAGCTTTGCCTTCCGGCTCAGCTCCTTCTTCACCACAACGGATCGGTACAACGTCCGCATTACTGAAGACGCCGCACCGATCCGCCTGTAGATCTCACGATCCACTCTTCCCCCACTCGTGAACAAGACTCCTAGGTACTTGAACTCCTCCACTTGGGGCAGGGTCTCCTCCCCAACCCGGAGATGGCACTCCACCCTTTTCCGGGCGAGAACCATGGACTCGGACTTGGAGGTGCAGATTCTCATTAAATCACCATAAATGATTCCTGAGCGCGGCCACTGCTGCTGCTCACTGCTCCCCTAATGTGTATTTATGACTATCGGTGGTACTGGACCTTGAAGATGGACTATAAAACAAAATCTATTCCACATTTTGAAAAAAAAAACATAATTTTATGTTCTATAGACCAGTGGTCCCCAACCTTTTTTTATCTGCGGACCGGTCAAAGCTTAATAATTTGTCCTGCGGCCCGGGGGGGTCCTTTTTTTTTTCTTTTTTTTTTTTTCTCCGCTGCTCCTCCACATGGAGAGGAGCCAGATGAGGTGGTTCGGGCATCTGGTCAGGATGCCACCCGAACGCCTCCCTAGGGAGGTGTTTAGGGCACGTCCAGCTGGTAGGAGGCCACGGGGAAGACCCAGGACACGTTGGGAAGACTATGTCTCCCGGCTGGCCTGGGAACGCCTCGGATCCCCCGGGAAGAGCTAGACAAAGTGGCTGGGGAGAGGGAAGTCTGGTTTTTCCCTGCTTAGGCTGCTGCCCCCGCGACCCGACCTCGGATAAGCGGAAGATGATGGATGGATGTCATGAAAAAGGGACGTTTTTGTCATGAAAAAGGGAGGTTTTTGTGGTTGGTGCGCTAATTGTAAGTGTATATTGTGTTTTTTATGTTGATTTAATAAAAAAAAATGTTTTTCTGCGGCCCGGTACCAATCGGTGGTTGGGGACCACTGCTATAGACCACAAGGAAGTGTTTTTTAAATGTAGAAAATACATCTTTAAAGCCACTACTACCGACCACGCAGTCTGATAGTTTATATATCAATGATGAAATATTAACATTGCAACACATGCCAATACGGCCTTTTTAGTTTACTAAATTGCAATTTTAAATTTCCCGCGGAGTTTCCTGTTGAAAACGTCGCGGAATGATGACGCGTTTTTGTGACGTTATTGGTTGGAGGGGGACATACTAGCCCTGCACCACTTACGGCTAAAAGTTGTCTCTTTTCATCGCATAATTACACAGTATTTTGGACATCTGTGTTGCTGAATCTTTTGCGATTTGTTCAATTAATATTGGAGAAGTCAAAGTAGAAAGATGGAGTTGGGAAGCTTGAGCCTTTAGCCACACAAACACACGGTGATTCCTTGTTTAAAATTCCCAGAGGTGAAGCTTTACTATGGATCAGAGCGGTCAAGCGAACATGGATCCCGACCAAATGTCAACCAGCAGTTTTCGGTGAGAAAATTGTGGTAAAAAGTCGCCACTTACCGGAGATCAACTGAGCTTGTGCCGTCCATACTCCTGCCGTCGACTTCCGTCAGACACTGGCCTCAAGACACCCGTAGACAAACCCGTCCGAATATCAGGTACTATTAAACTCACTAAAACACTAGCAACACAATAGAAAGATAAGGGATTTCCCAGAATTATCCTAGTAAATGTGTCTAAAAACATCTGAATCTGTCCCAATGCAATTTTTTTTAACTTTTTTTTTTTTTTCGAGTCCGTCGCTATCAATATCCTCAAACAAGAATCTTTCATCTTCGCTCAAATTAATGGGGAAATTGTCGTTTTCTCGGTCCGAATAGGTCTTTTTGTTGGAGGCTCCCATTAAAAACAATGTGAGGATGTGACTACATGTCAACCAGCAGTTTTCGGTGAGAAAATTGTGGAAATAAGTCGCCTCTTACCGGAGATCAGCGGAGCTAGCGTCCTCCTGCAGCTGCCTTCGACTTACCTCAGACACTCTGGCATCAAAACACCTGTGGCCACACCCTTCTGACTTTAAGGTACTATTTAACTCACTAAAACACTAGCAACACAATAGGCAGATAAGGGATTTCCCAGAATTATCGTAGTAAATACGTCTAAAAACATCTGAATCGCTCTCACTGCCCTCGCCTTTTTTTGTTTTCTTTTTAGGCCTTCACTCTAAATTTCCTCATCCACGAATCTTTCAACCTCGCTCAAATTAATAGGGAAAATTGTCGCTTTCTCAGTCCGAATAGCTCTAGCTGCTGCTGGCAACGATTATAAACAATGTGAGGATGTGAGGAGCCCTACAACCCGTGACGTCACGCGCCCGTCGTCTGCTACTTCCGGTAAAGGCAAGGCTTTTTTATTAGCGACCTAAAGTTGCAAACTTTATCGTCGTCGTTCTCTACTAAATCCTTTCAGCAAAAATATGGCAATATCGCAAAATGATCAAGTATGACACATAGAATGGACCTGCTATCCCCATTTAGATAAGAACTTCTCATTTCAGAAGGCCTTTAAATGCAATTTATAATCCGGTTCCTGCGATGAGGTGGCGACTTGTCCAGGGTGTACACCACCTTCCGCCCGAATGCAGCTGAGATAGGCACCAGCGCCCTCCGCAACCCCAAAGGGAATAAGGGGTAGAAAATGGATAGATGGATGGATAATCCGTAGCACCTTTTTGTATGAAAATAGATCTGTATAGACCTCCTCGGCAGTGTGCCCTATTCTCAGAAAAATATGGTAGTCATTTGTCTTCCATTCGACATATGTCGACTTCATATAGTGCATATTCTGCTATCGGTGTAGTCATTATTCACTACACATCTAAAAAAAAAAATGTTTCTATCATGTCGGATTTCAGTATGCATTATTAAAGAGCCCCCGACATAAAGGAAGTTTATTTGTACCAGTCCTTCTTTTGAGTGCAGTTCAACTTCAGGGCATGTGCCTTTCTTGGTGTCAAAACAAAGCTTTTTTTTTTTTTTTCTCTCTCTCTCAACCGTTTGAGCTGAAAAACAAGGTTTAGATTTGTAACAGAAATCGTGAGTAAACCTGTTAGAAATAAAAAAAACAGTTATTCTTTTTATATGAAAAAAAAAATAAACCTGTAGTCTACAAAAGGGTCTGATCTACTAAGATCCAAATACCAGGCAGTAAACTAGAACATTGTGTGTATAACATTGCGTGTGCAATTGATAACATATGCATAAGTGGTGCAGACTGCTCTATTTAAAGGAGGATTTTGCTTGTGCAACCAGGTCTGCCAAAGAAGACGCTCCTTTTTCCCTTCACATTTATGACATCATATGCTCTACGACAGGGGTGCCCACACTTTTTCTGCAGGCGAGCTACTTTTCAATTGACCAACTCGAGGGGATCTACCTCATTTATATATATCATTTATATTTATTTATTTATGAAAGAGACATTTTTGTAAACAAGTTAAATGTGTTTAATGATAATACAAGCATGTGTAACACATATAGATGTCTTTCTTTCACAAAGACAACAATATAAGTTGGTGTATTACCTGATTCTGATGACTTGCATTGATTGGAATCAGACAGTAATGATGATAACGCCCACATTTTCAAACGGAGGAGAAAAAAAGTTGTCCTTTCTGTACAATACCACATGAAAGTGGTTGGTTTTTGGCATCTAATTCATCCAGCTTCCGTACACTTTACAAGAAAAACATTGGCGGCAAATTCCGTAGCTTGCTTGATTGACATTCACGGCACCCGAGGGTCTTGTGAGATGACGCTGGCTGCTGCCAGTTCATTATTATGAAAAAATGACAGAGAGGAAGGCGAGAAACACTTTTTATTTCAACAGACTTTCGCCCCGTCCCTTCCGTCAAAACTCTAAAGGCCGACTGCACATTTCCTAGCTTCACAATAAAAGCCCTGCTTCATGCTGCCTGCGCTAACAAAATAAGAGTCTCGGAAAGCTGGCGTGCACAAGTGATGTGCACGCCAGCTTTCTGAGGGACCGCTTGTGCACGCCAGTTTTCCGAGACTCTGTATTTAGTTAGCGCAGGCAGCATGAAGCAGGGCTTTTATTGTGAAGATAGGAAATGTGCAGTCGGCCTTTAGAGTTTTGACGGAAGGTACGGCGCGAGAGTCTGTTGAAATAAAAAGTGTTTCTCGCCTTCCTCTCTGTCATATTTTCATAATAATGATCTTGCAGCAGCCAGCGTCATCTCACAAGACCCTCCGGTACCGTGAATGTCATTTAAGTGACGTCTTGGTGAAGATTGATGATCACTCATTTTTAGGTCTATTTTTTTTAAAAGCCTGGCTGGAGATCGACTGACACACCCCCCGCGGTCGACTGGTAGCTCGCGATCGACGTAATGGGCACCCCTGCTCTACCACAGGGGTCACCAACGCAGTGCCCGCGGGCACCAGGTAGCCTGTTCTAAAAATAGCTCAAATAGCAGTTCTTACCAGTGAGCTGCCTCTATTTTTTAAATTGTATTTATGTACTAGCAAGCTGGTCTCGCTTTGCTCAACATTTTTTAATTCTAAGAGAGACAAAACTCAAACAGAATTTGAAAATCCAAGAAAATATTTTAAAGACTTGGTCTTCACTTGTTTAAATAAATTCATTCATTTTTTTACTCTTCTTCTTATAACTTTCAGAAAGACAATTTTAGAGAAAAAATACAACCTTAAAAATGATTTTAGGATTTTTAGCACATATACCTTTTTACATTTTAAATTCCTTCCTCTTCTTTCCTGACAATTTAAATCAATGTTCAAGTATTTTTTTATTTTTTTTTACTGTAAATACATTTTAATTCAATTCTTCATTTTAGCTTCTGTTTTTTCAACGAAGAATATTTGTGAAATATTTCTTTAAACTTCCATCCATCCATCCATTTTTTCCCGCTTATTTGAGGTCGGGTTGCGGGGGCTGCAGCCTAAGCAGGGAAACCCAGACTTCCCTTTCCCCAGCCACTTCGTCTAGCTCTTCCCGGGGGATCCCGAGGCGTTCCCAGGCCAGCCGGGAGACATAGTCTTCCCAACGTGTCCTGGGTCTTCCCCGTGGCCTCCTACCGGTTGGACGTGCCCTAAACACCTCCCTAGGGAGGCGTTCGGGTGGCATCCTGACCAGATGCCCGAACCACCTCATCTGGCTCCTCTCCATGTGGAGGAGCAGCAGCTTTACTTTGAGTTCCTCCCGGATGGCAGAGCTTCTCACCCTATCTCTAAGGGAGAGACCCGCCACCCGGTGGAGGAAACTCATTTGGGCCGCTTGTACCCGTGATCTTATCCTTTCGGTCATGACCCAAAGCTCATGACCATAGGTGAGGATGGGAACGTAGATCGACCGGTAAATTGAGAGCTTTGCCTTCTGGCTCAGCTCCTTTTTCACCACAATGGATCGGTACAATGTCCGCATTACTGAAGACGCCGCACCGATCCGCCTGTCGATCTCACGATCTTCTTTAAACTTATTATGATTAAAATTCAAAAATATATTCTAGCAAATCTAGAAAATCTGTAGAATCAAATTTAAATCTTATTTCAAAGTCTTTCTTTGAAAAATGTTGTTCTGGAAAATCTAGAAGAAATACTGATTTGTCTTTGTTAGAAATATAGCTTGGTCCAATTTGTTATATATTCTATCCATCCATCCATTTTCTACCGCTTATTCCCTTTTGGGGTCGCTGGCGCCTATCTCAGCTACAATCGGGCAGAAGGCGGGGTACACCCTGGACAAGTCTTATATATTCTAACCAAGTGCAAATTGGATTTTAACCTATTCAAAACATGTCATCAAAATGTTTAAATTAATGTTAATCAGGTAAAATTACTAATGATGTTCCATAAATAATTGTTTTCTTTTTTTCAAAAAGATTCGAATTAGCTAGTTTTTCTATTAATTTTGTTCGGTTGAATTTTGAATTTTAAAGAGTCGAAATTGAAGATAAACTGTGTTTCAAAATGTTAATTTCATTTTTTTTTCGTGTTTTCTCCTCTTCAATTAAGTGATTTTTCCAGAAAGGAAAAAAAAATGTACGACAGAATGACTGACATAAATACCCATTGTTTTATATATATATAGATATATATATATATATATATATACATATATATATATATATTTACTAAAGGTAAATTGAGCAAATTGGCTATTTCTGGCAATTTATTTAAGTGTGTATCAAACTGGTAGCCCTTCGCATTAATCAGTACCCAAGAAGTAACTCTTGCTTTCAAAAAGGCTGGTGACTCCTGCTCTACGGTCCAACCTGTGCTGTTTTGTTATGTGTGGAAAAGGTGGTGCAAACCACCTTTCTGGGGCGGTATGCTGCTGAAGTGCAACCTAGACAACCAAACCTATATTTAGCACCAAGGGCGCCAGTCTTGTTGTTGTGTGTCTGGAATGATTCACTTGGAAAAGATACATGTTGCAAGATGTTTTTTCTTGATATCTTGATAACAAAAAAAACAACTGACACAAAAAAAACATGCTGGCAGACACCAAAATGAATCAATTATCAATCAATCAATCAATGTTTACTTATATAGCCCTAAATCACTAGTGTCTCAAAGGGCTGCACAGACCACCACGACATCCTCGGTAGGCCCACATAAGGGCAAGGAAAACTCACACCCAGTGGGACATCGGTGACAATAATGACCCAGTGGGACGTCGGTGACGATGATGACTATGAGAACCTTGGAGAGGAGGAAAGCAATGGATGTCGAGCGGGTCTAACATGATACTGTGAAAGTTCAATCCACAATGGATCCAACACAGTCGCGAGAGTCCAGTCCAAAGCGGATCCAACACAGCAGCGAGAGTCCCGTTCACAGCGGAGCCAGCAGGAAACCATCCCAAGCGGAGGCGGATCAGCAGCGCAGAGATGTCCCCAGCCGATTCACAGGCGAGCAGTACATGGCCACCGGATCGGACCGGACCCCCTCCACAAAGGAGAGTGGGACATAGGAGAAAAAGAAAAGAAACGGCAGATCAACTGGTCGAAAAAGGGAGTCTATTTAAAGGCTAGAGTATACAAATGAGTTTTAAGGTGAGACTTAAATGCTTCTACTGAGGTGGCATCTCGAACTTTTACTGGGAGGGCATTCCAGAGTACTGGAGCCCGAAATGAAAAAGCTCTATAGCCCGCAGACTTTTTTTGGGCTTTGGGAATCAATAATAAGCCGGAGTCCTTTGAACGCAGATTTCTTGCCGGGACATATGGTACAATACAATCGGCAAGATAAGATGGAGCTAGACCGTGTAGTATTTTATACGTAAGTAGTAAAACCTTAAAGTCACATCTTAAGTGCACAGGAAGCCAGTGCAGGTGAGCCAGTACAGGCGTAATGTGATCAAACTTTCTTGTTCTTGTCAAAAGTCTAGCAGCCGCATTTTGTACCAACTGTAATCTTTTAATGCTAGACATGGGGAGACCCGAAAATAATACGTTACAGTAATCGAGACGAGGCGTAACAAAAGCATGGATAATGATCTCAGCGTCTTTAGTGGACAGAATGGAGCGAATTTTAGCGATATTATAGTATAGTAAGAATTACTTTGCTCCCATTGATTTTTTTTTAACGCTGATGTTCCAGGTCATCTTATTTTCAGTGAAGGTATAGAATAGGCAGATATAAGCGTTGGCTTAAGCCTATTCCTTTTTCGGTAATTCTTTGTGTTTATGTGTATGATTGTTCCATCCATATATTTCCTACCATAGACAGACAACATTCACACTCACATTCACACACTATGGCCAATTTTAGTGTTGCCAATCAACCTATCCCCAGGTGCATGTTTTTATGGTAGTACCACAAAACACTATCAAAATGAACATGTCAGTCATTTTCTAAATTGCACTACAGGTGATCAGATGTTTGGTCTGCAACGTATCAGGATGCAGTCATCGTTTACTGTATGTTGTGTAATAATACAGGCTTTGTGCAAATATAAATGAATCGGCTAAAAATATGGAATTTGTTATTGAGCTTGTGCACACCTGATGTACAGACGGCAGACAATGGATGTGTATCTGGTTAAGAAGTAGAAATAGCCATGCATGAAAACAATCACATTGCTCTCGTAATAGCTTTTCCGAAAGAAAATATTCTCTGTCACCTTTCCAATTAAAACATTGCCAGTAGTTATACAATAATTATTTATCCAACGGTGCCTGCAGCTTGTCCTGTTGTCTCAGATAGTGGGTTTCCACCTCTCTACATTTTAATAGCCAAGTTTATTTATAGATGCAGGCGCATCAACCTGGCTAAACAAAATGTCCCCGCTGAATAGAACGTCGGACAACCAGGCTTTATTCTGCCAGATGGATATGAAATTCTGATTGATCGCATTTTGTCGTCCGCTAATGACTCATAATGCATGTTTTAAGTTTCAAAGGGATTTAAAAAAAGAAAAAGAGATGCAGAGAATCCTTTTGAAATACACTTTCACTGTCAGGACAAAAATGTTGGGACACGAACTGGAATTGATCCTCCCATAGAATTATCAAAAGTGTTGGTTTTCATGCATCCAGTAAAGCAGAGCTACCATCTAGCGCAGGGGTGCCCATTACGTCGATCGCGAGCTACCAGTCGACCGCGGGGGGTGTGTCAGTCGATCTCCAGCCAGGCTTTTAAAAAATATAGATCTAAAAATGAGTGATCATCAATCTTCACCAAGACGTCACTTAAATGACATTCACGGTACCGGAGGGTCTTGTGAGATGACGCTGGCTAATGCAAGATCATTATTATGAAAATATGACCGAGAGGAAGGCGAGAAACACTTTTTATTTCAACAGACTCTCGCGCCGTACCTTCCGTCAAAACTCTAAAGGCCGACTGCACATTTCCTATCTTCACAATAAAAGCCCTGCTTCATGCTGCCTGCGCTAACTAAATACAGAGTCTCGGAAAACTGGCGTGCACAAGCGATCCCTCAGAAAGCTGGCGTGCACATCACTTGTGCACGCCAGCTTTCCGAGACTCTTATTTTGTTAGCGCAGGCAGCATGAAGCAGGGCTTTTATTGTGAAGATAGGAAATGTGCAGTCGGCCTTTAGAGTTTTGACAAAAGTCTATTGAAATAAAAAGTGTTTCTCGCCTTCCTCTCTGTCATTTTTTCATAATAATGAACTGGCAGCAGCCAGCGTCATCTCACAAGACCCTCGGGTGCCGTGAATGTCAATCAAGCAAGCTACGGAATTTGCCGCCAATGTTTTTCTTGTAAAGTGTATGGAAGCTGGATGAATTAGATGCCAAAAACCAACCACTTTCATGTGGTACTGTACAGAAAGGACAACTTTTTTTCTCCTCCATTTGAAAATGTGGGCGTTATCATCATTACTGTCTGATTCCAATCAATGCAAGTCATCAGAATCAGGTAATACACCAACTTATATTCTTGTCTTTGTGAAAGAAAGACATCTATATGTGTTACACATGCTTGTATTATCATTAAACACATTTAACTTGTTTACAAAAATGTCTCTTTCATAAATAAATAAATATAAATGATATATATAAATGAGGTAGATCCCTTCGAGTTGGTCAATTGAAAAGTAGCTGGCCTGCAGAAAAAGTGTTGGCACCCCTGGTCTAGCGTATACAAATGAGTTTTAGGATGGATCTTGATGTATGTATTGCAACGAATTAAGTAATATTTATATTAATTAATGACACATAAAAGAGCCTCCCAAAATGTGGAGGCTCAAGAATTGTCCAAGAAAGATTGAGAGGAAAGTAAGCGTACGCTCACACAAAGCAATTAGTACAATGCTCGGGTACAGTTTGTTTGACCAGGATGTGTGTCGTGCTCAAACTCTGTTTATTCCCCTTGCCCCAGCACAGATGGAGGAGTCAGGCCTTGGCACACAACAGTTTCTTTGGACGTTTCGTATAATGAATGAGATCATTTTCTCTCGCCAGTTATGAACGATAGCTCCCACTTTGAATTGTGACAATTCCCCGAATAACACCAAACTCAGTAAAACTACAGTAGTGTTGATGCACTGAGGGCCTAAACTACTCAAATCCTAAATGCCAAATAGCATGTGCAAACTATAAAATTGTTTGCACTATTTGTGGGCGTGTTCTAGGTGATCTACGAAAAAAAAATGGTGTACAATTAATAATAGGTGCAAAAGTGTTAGACTGCCCCTTTTAAATGAATATTTTGCATGTACTTGTGTGTCACCATGGAGACACTCATTTATAATAGGTTTCACTGAAAACCCACTATACATTCACACTGTGATGGGGGTAAGCTACTTTTATAACCACAACTGTTGTAACGTAGACTCGCGGATGTAAACAGAGTATTGTTGGTGGATTTTGGATGGTTATTTAGAGAGTTTTGTGGGCAAAATAGAGAGCCCCCATTGACTACATTGTTATGTTAGTAACATTTTTATTGATTTATTTATTTATGACTTAGAATGCATAAAAAAAAGAAAAGCATACACCTTTTTTGATTGATTGATTGATTGATACTTTTATTAGTAGATTGCACAGTACAGTACATATTCCGTACAATTGACCACTAAATGGTAACACCCGAATAAGTTTTTCAACTTGTTTAAGTCGGGGTCCACGTTAATCAATTCATGGTACAAATATATACTATCAGTATAATACAGTCATCACACAAGTTAATCATCATATTATGTACATTGAATTATTTACATTATTTACAATCCGGGGGGTGGGATGAGGAGCTTTGGTTGATATCAGAACTTCAGTCATCAACAATTGCATCAACAGAGAAATGTGGACATTGAAACAGTGTAGGTCTTATTTAGTAGGATATGTACAGCCAGCAGAGAACATAGTGAGTTCAGATAGCATAAGAACAAGTATATACATTAGAAGTACATTTGAGTTGTTTATAATCCGGGGAGATGGGATGTGAATGGAGGAGGGTATTAGTAAAGTGTTGAAGTTGCCTGGAGGTGTTGTTTTAGAGCGGTTTTGAAGGAATGTCTTATATAGGGTTTGGGAATGATAGTTGACACAATATTTTGTTAGACCCACTCGACGTCCATTGCATCCGATCTCCAATAAAGAGGGGGTGGAGGGGTCTTCTCCAAGGTTTCTCATAGTCATTCACATTGACGTCCCACTGGGTTGTGAGTTTTTCCTTGCCCTTTTGTGGGCTATGAACCGACGATGTCGTTGTGGCTTGTGCAGCCCTTTGAGACACTTGTGATTTAGGGCTATATAAATAAATATTGACTGATTGATAGACAGCACATATTTTTCTACATGTCTTTCACATGTTTGCGTATTTCCGGTATGACTGATCTAATAATATGGTCAGAGTGAAGAAGCTTTCTTACTGTGATGTCAATCTCCGGAAATAACTAGAGGTATTCGGAGCAGAATAGTCATAATGGATGACTGGCTTTGTGGCATTTTGTGATGTTTAGATGGTATTTTAGATATAATTGGATATGGTTTAATGCAAGCTTGGGCAATTATTTCGACTCGGGGGCCACATTTATAGAAACAAATGTGTTTAGTGGCCGGTATGTCTAGTTTTACGAACACTAATACAAAACCTCACAATAATGTCTGATTGAATGTTAAAAACGTTATGACAGATCGCCTTAAAAAACGTAATGGAATTTTACATTTTTCTATGAAGGATAAAACACTGACTATTGACTAACTATGAACATCACACCCCCTTTCAATCGAGACATTTTACAATCAAGTGAAACGCAACAAAAATGCAACAAACAGTGAAATATGAACGCGAAGGGTACAAAATAAACCCACCTACAATCTGATGCAGCTCTAAGCGTTAGAGCTTTGTTGCGAAAATCTCCTTCCGCGTCTGTGGAAACGCTTCCCGCCCACACTGCTTGGTGCCTCGTCTGAGCTGCTGTGACGTAGATGACCGTAGTAACTTATTATATGAGCATGGTAACTAATTAGGTGACCATAGCAACTGGTATATCATCCATAAGCGCATTTTCCAACCATTGAAAGACTTAGTATAGTTGAAGACTTACGGTCAGTAGAAAACACGAGTGCACGTCATAATAGCAGCTACACTTTACATCTTAAATATCCCAAAAAAATATTTGGGAATGTCCGGCGGGCCAGATTGAAAAGCTTAACGGGCAGCACGTGGCCACCGGACATTTATTTGCCAAGGTCTGGTTTAAATTGATATAATGAAGCACAATTAAGCATATAAAGTCAACTTGTTTATGCATTTTACTGGTACTTTAATAAATGACAGTAGACTAAGCACACAACTGATTGGTTAGTCATAATGTAACTACCTGGCATGTGGCTGTGTGGTGTTGGAGTCGTCCAACTTTTTTGTGTGGCCATAAACGCCTCAGTAGCTTTCTCTTTCTTCTTGTTATGTTACATTCATCCTCCCCTGTTGCCATTTCTAATATAAAGTAGTGTAAAGTTCTTACTTATGTCTGTCAGTAAACTCGCCGTGAAAGTTTTAAAATGTACTGGTGTAGTGAGTTTACATTATTCATCCAAGGAACTTTAGTTATTAGAGAGTTGCGGTCGGACGTTATTTCACGGGACACATTTCCGGCGTTGTTGTTGCACTAGTGAGCCACGGATGAGGAGATGCTGCTCTGTTATTGATTTAAGTAAAGTCTGAATGTCATTAAAACAGTTAGCTCCATCTTTTGACACTTCTTCTACTCCCGTCCTTGCACGCTACACCGCTACAACAAAGATGACGGCGAAAAGACGCTTCCGAAGGTGAGCCACGTAAATAAGACCGCCCACAAAACGGCACATCCTGATGCGACTGTCAGAAAGCGGCTTGAAGATGATCTGTAAAACATAATCCATGCGACAATTTGACCAAAGAACTACCATTACATGTTATATAAACCACAAGGAAGTGTTTTCCATTTAGAAAAAAATAATACTAATATGACCTTTTTAATGCACCCTTTTGTATGAAAATAGACCTGAGCGGACGTTATAATCCGGTGCGCCCTATGGTCCGGAAAATACGGTACATAAAGATAGACACGCTGAATGGATAGCGCTCAATATTTTGTTCATTTAAGAGACGCAATCCTCTGCGCAGAACTTCAGTAGATAACTTTTGTGTGAGCTATCAAGTCTGCATGTCTTTTAGCACAATGCTAACTTTTCGTGGATTAGGTTCGTAAATTGATGAGTGCTGCATGAGTGAGGGCCAGAATAGAGCAGACAATAGTAAACACCCTGAAGAACAGTAGAACGGCATTATACACTCAATAATACATTTTAAATTTGTAAAGTCTGAATGTCATTAAAACAGTTAGCTCCATCTTTTGACACTTCTTCCACTCCCGTCCTTGCACGCTACACCGCTACAACAAAGATGACGGCGAAAAGACGCTTCCGAAGGTGAGCCACGTAAATAAGACCGCCCACAAAACGGCACATCCTGATGCGACTGTCAGAAAGCGGCTTGAAGATGATCTGTAAAACATAATCCATGCGACAATTTGACCAAAGAACTACCATTACATGTTATATAAACCACAAGGAAGTGTTTTCCATTTAGAAAAAAATAATACTAATATGACCTTTTTAATGCACCCTTTTGTATGAAAATAGACCTGAGCGGACGTTATAATCCGGTGCGCCCTATGGTCCGGAAAATACGGTACATAAAGATAGACACGCTGAATGGATAGCGCTCAATATTTTGTTCATTTAAGAGACGCAATCCTCTGCGCAGAACTTCAGTAGATAACTTTTGTGTGAGCTATCAAGTCTGCATGTCTTTTAGCACAATGCTAACTTTTCGTGGATTAGGTTCGTAAATTGATGAGTGCTGCATGAGTGAGGGCCAGAATAGAGCAGACAATAGTAAACACCCTGAAGAACAGTAGAACGGCATTATACACTCAATAATACATTTTAAATTTGTAAAGTCTGAATGTCATTAAAACAGTTAGCTCCATCTTTTGACACTTCTTCCACTCCCGTCCTTGCACGCTACACCGCTACAACAAAGATGACGGCGAAAAGACGCTTCCGAAGGTGAGCCACGTAAATAAGACCGCCCACAAAACGGCACATCCTGATGCGACTGTCAGAAAGCGGCTTGAAGATGATCTGTAAAACATAATCCATGCGACAATTTGACCAAAGAACTACCATTACATGTTATATAAACCACAAGGAAGTGTTTTCCATTTAGAAAAAAATAATACTAATATGACCTTTTTAATGCACCCTTTTGTATGAAAATAGACCTGAGCGGACGTTATAATCCGGTGCGCCCTATGGTCCGGAAAATACGGTACATAAAGATAGACACGCTGAATGGATAGCGCTCAATATTTTGTTCATTTAAGAGACGCAATCCTCTGCGCAGAACTTCAGTAGATAACTTTTGTGTGAGCTATCAAGTCTGCATGTCTTTTAGCACAATGCTAACTTTTCGTGGATTAGGTTCGTAAATTGATGAGTGCTGCATGAGTGAGGGCCAGAATAGAGCAGACAATAGTAAACACCCTGAAGAACAGTAGAACGGCATTATACACTCAATAATACATTTTAAATTTGTAAAGTCTGAATGTCATTAAAACAGTTAGCTCCATCTTTTGACACTTCTTCCACTCCCGTCCTTGCACGCTACACCGCTACAACAAAGATGACGGCGAAAAGACGCTTCCGAAGGTGAGCCACGTAAATAAGACCGCCCACAAAACGGCACATCCTGATGCGACTGTCAGAAAGCGGCTTGAAGATGATCTGTAAAACAAAATCCATGCAACAATTTGACCAAAGAACTACCATTACATGTTATATAAACCACAAGGAAGTGTTTTCCATTTAGAAAAAAATAATACTAATACGACCCCTTTAATGCACCCTTTTGTATGAAAATAGACCTGAGCGGACGTTATAATCCGGTGCGCCCTATGGTCCGGAAAATACGGTACATAAAGATAGACACGCTGAATGGATAGCGCTCACTATTTTGTTCATTTAAGAGACGCAATCTTCTGCGCAGAACTTCAGTAGATCACTTTTGTGTGAGCTATCAAGTCTGCATGTCTTTTAGCACAATGCAAACTTTTCGTGGATTAGGTTCGTAAATTGATGAGTGCTGCATGAGTGAGGGCCAGAATAGAGCAGACAATAGTAAACACCCTGAAGCACAGTAGAACGCATTATACACTCAATAATACATTCTCAATTAGTGTTGTGCCAATACTAATATTTTGGTACCGGTACTAAAATTATTTTGATACTTTTCAGTACTTTTTTAAATAAAGGGGACCACAAAAATGGTTGGCTTTATTTAAACAAAAAAATCTTACGGTACATTGAACACATGTTTCTTATTTTAAGTTTGTCTTTAAATAAAATAGTGAACATACAAGTCAACTTGTCTTTTAGTAGTAAGTAAGCAAACAAAGGCTCCTAATGTATATGCATGTTAGCATCGATTAGCTGGCAGTCATGCCGTGACCAAATATGTCTGATTAGCACATAAGTCAACAACATCAACAAAATTCACCTTTGTGATTTCGTTGACTTTATCGTTGGAAATGCATCTGCTTTGAGTGTCGCAGGATATCCACACATTCCTGCCATTTCTGCCATGTTAGCATCGATTAGCATGCCATGCTAATCGATGCACACTCCACGTAAGACAACTTGAATCCGTCCCTGATCGTGTTGTTACACCCTCCGACAACACACCGACGCGGCATGATGTCTCCAAGGTACGGAAAACAGTCGAAAAAATGGAAAATAACAGATCTGATTTGACTTGTTTGTGTAATGTGTTTGAGAAAATGGTGGATTGCTTCCCATTGTGTTGTACGGGTGAAAGGTCATTGCTCCGACAGCGAACAATTGAAAGGTGATTAAATCGCCAAATTCACCCTTTTAGAGTTCGGAAATCGGTTAAAAAAACATATGGTCTTTTTTCTGCATATCAAGGTATATCAATCAATCAATCAATCAATTTTTACTTATATAACCCTAAATCACTAGTGTCTCAAAGGGCTGCACAAACCACTACGACATCCTCGGTAGGCCCACATAAGGGCAAGGAAAACTCACACCCAGTGGGACGTCGGTGACAATGATGACTATGAGAACCTTGGAGAGGAGGAAAGCAATGGATGTCGAGCGGGTCTAACATGATACTGTGAAAGTTCAATCCATAATGGATCCAACACAGTCGCGAGAGTCCAGTCCAAAGCGGATCCAACACAGCAGCGAGAGTCCCGTTCACAGCAGGAAACCATCCCAAGCGGAGGCGGATCAGCAGCTCAGAGATGTCCCCAGCCGATACACAGGCAAGCAGTACATGGCCACCGGATCGGACCGGACCCCTTCCACAAAGGAGAGTGGGACATATATTGACGCTTACATAGGTCTGGTGATAATGTTCCCCTTTAAGTGTAGATCCACCAATGGCGTTTGTTTACATTTTGACGCTGGTGAGCCACGGTGTGTAGTGAAGCATGTTTAGCGATTCCTCGTCCTGCTGGGATGATACTTGTAAGAAGCATACTTTATTCGTCACCATGGAGGCGAGGGGTTAGTGATTTAGAAGTAGTTGAAGTACTTTTCATAGGCGGTCTAGTACCGTAAATGATTCATTAGTATCGCGGTAGAATCCTAATACCAGTATACCGTACAACCCTATTCTCAACACTCATGTCCATATGTGTTGGAAAACCCGACATATGGTAAAGTATCTTGTCAATGGGAGTTGTTCTTAGCGTCTTGAGGTCTCTATGACAAGAACCCAGGATAGGAGAAGTTGTTAAAGGCTGTTGTCCTTCAATGGTGATGACACACAAGGAGGAGCTGTGAGAGAAGGAGGAATGACGGAGTCTTCCCATCTCCTCTGCCTTTCTCGTTTCTATTCCTCCGCCTCTCTCTGGCTCTTCATACGCATGTGCCTCACGGCTCTGTCATCCTCAGGGATGCGACTGAAGGAGACCATCTGTTGATCTATTTGTCTCCTGCTCTGCTGCCTGTGCCTCAGCGTGCGATCCGTGACCAGGATCGGCCTTTTCCCCCCGAACGGGGCGAGGGGCAAAGCACGTTTGTTGTTGAGGGCGGGCAGGCCTTCTATCGTGATGCATTCACACAAAGAATTGAGATAAAAGAGAGTGGATTCACTATTCGCTCAATGCATGAATAGCTAGTGAGTGAAGTGAATTATGTTTATATAGCACTTTTCTCTATCAATCAATCAATCAATGTTTATTTATAAAGCCCTAAATCACAAATGTCTCAAAGGACTGTACAAACCACTACGACATCAAAGGAAGAACCCACATAAGGGCAAGGAAAACTCACACCCAGTGGGACGCCAGTGACAATGATAACTATGGGAAACCTAGGAGAGGACATCTAGGGGACCGAAAAGCAATGGATGTCGAGCGGGTCTAACATGATACTGTGAAAGTTCCATCCATAGTGGCTCCAACACAGCCGCGAGAGTACAGTTTAGAGCGGATCCAAGACAGCAGCGAGAGTCCCGTCCACAGGAAACCATCCCAAACGGAGGCGGATCAGCATCGTAGAGATGTCCCCAACCGATACACAGGCTAGCGGTCCATCCTGAGTCCCGACAAACGGTCCATCCTGGGTCTCGACTTTGGACAGCCAGTACTTCATCCATGGTCATCGGACCGGACCCCCTCCACAAGGGAGGGGGGGACATAGGAGAAAAAGAAAAGAAGCGACAGATCAACTGGTCTAAAAAGGAGGTCTATTTAAAGGCTAGAGTATACAAATGAGTTTTAAGTTGAGACTTAAATGCTTCTACTGAGGTAGCATCTCGAACTGTTACCGGGAGGGCATTCCAGAGTACTGGAGCCCGAAATGAAAACTCTCTATAGCCCGCAGACTTTTTTTGGGCTTTGGGAATCACTAATAAGCCGGAGTCTTTTGAACGCAGATTTCTTGCCGGGACATATGGTACAATACAATGGGCAAGATAGGATGGAGCTAGACCGTGTAGTATTTTATACGTAAGTAGTAAAACCTTAAAGTCACATCTTAAGTGCACAGGAAGCCAGTGCAGGTGAGCCAGTACAGGTATATATGTATGTATATATGTATATAAAGGTATATACAGTACAGGCGTAATGTGATCAAACTTTCTTGTTCTTGTCAAAAGTCTAGCAGCCGCATTTTGTACCAACTGTAATCTTTTAATGCTAGACATGGGGAGACCCGAAAATAATACGTTACAGTAATCGAGACGAGGCGTAACAAACGCATGGATAATGATCTCAGTGTTGTTAGTGGACGAAATATAGCAAATTTTAGCGATATTACGGAGATGATTTCTAGTGACTCAAAGCGCTTTTTCATAGTGAAACCAAATATCTAAGTTACATTTAAACCAGTGCGGGTGCCACTGGGAGCAAGTGGGTAAAGTGTCTTGCCCAAGGACACAACAGCAGTGACTACAATGGGGGAAGCGGGGATTGAACCTGGAACCCTCAAGTTACTGGCACGGCCACTCTACCACCCGAGCTACACCGCCTCTGAGATGAGACTTTCTAATCTGTGTTTGTAAAGTTAAAGTTAAAGGCCTACTGAAAGCCACTACTAGCGACCACACAGTCTGATAGTTTATATATCAATGATGAAATATTAACATTGCAACACATGCCAATACGGCCTTTTTAGTTTACTAAATTGCTATTTTAAAATTTCCCGCGGGGTTTATTGTTGAAAACGTCGCGGAATGATGACGCATGCACGTGACGTCACGGACTGTAAGGAAATATTAGCAGCTGCACCACTCGCGGCTAAAAGTCGTCTGCTTTTACCGCATAATTACACAATATTTTGGACATCTGTGTTGCTGAATCTTTTGCAATTTGTTCAATTAATAATGGAGAAGTCAAAGTAGAAAGATGGAGTTGGGAAGCTTTAGCCTTTAGCCACACAAACACACGGTGATTCCTTGTTTTAAATTCCCAGAGGTGAAGCTCTCCTATGGATCAGAGCGGTCAAGCGAACATGGATCCCGACAAAATGTCAACCTGCAGTTTTCGGTGATTAAATTATGGTAAAAAGTCGCCTCTTACCGGAGATCAGTTGAGCTTGCGCCGTCCATGCAGCTGCCGTGGACTTCCATCAGACACTGGCCTCAAGACCCCGTGGACACACCCCTCCGACTATCAGGTACTATTAAACTCACTAAAACACTAACAACACAATAGAAAGATAAGAGATTTCCCAGAATTATCCTAGTAAATGTGTCTAAAAACATCTGAATCCGTCCCAATGCAATCGCCTTTTTTATTTTTACTTGATTTAAAAAAAAAATTCTAGTCCTTTGCTATCAATATCCTCAAACACAAATCTTTCATCCTCGCTCAAATTAATGGGGAAATTGTCGTTTTCTCGGTCCGAATAGCTCTTACTGCTGGTGGCTCCCATTAAAAACAATGTGAATATGTGTGGAGCCCTGCAACTCCATACTTCCGGTAAAGGCAGGGCTTTTCTATTAGCGACCAAAAGTTGCGAAATTTATCGTCGATGTTCTCTACTAAATCCTTTCAGCAAAAATATGGCAATATCGCGAAATGATCAAGTATGACACATAGAATGGACCTGCCATTCCCATTTAAATAAGATAATCTCATTTCAGTAGGCCTTTAAAGTGCCAATGATTGTCACACATACACACAAGGTGTGGCAAAAGTATTCTCTGCATTCGACCCATCACCCTGGATCTTCCCCTGGGAGGTGAGGGGAGTAGTGGGCAGCATCGGTAGCCGCACCCGGGAATCCTATTTTGTTTTTTAACCAAAAAAAAAAAGATCGTCTTGAGTGGAGACAAGTCAGCGCCGCAGAGACATCCTCAACTGATGCACAGATGAGTGGTCCAAGGTCCAACTTTGAACAGCTAGCGCGTCATCTGTGGTCACCTAATCTGTACCCTCCAGTAGCCTTGCAAGGGTGTAGAGCTGGTTCATTGTGGGTCCTGTTCGGGACTTCCTGTCAGGGATGTTTGGTGTCGAACCCCAAGATGCAGAGACGGAGGCAGGCATAGAATATGAAAACATGATTTAATTAAAACTAAACAAGAACAAACAAAAAGCACGCACGTGGGCGGAATAACAAACTAAGGGAGCTAGCACTGGAAGCTAGAAAACAAAAAGGAACTTTAGCATGGAAGTTAGTGGATAGCAAACAGAAAAACTGGAAATACCTAACGCTAACAGAAACGGCTTACCGCTACGACGACCAGGACAAAATATAGCATGACAGGTAGTAGCTGTAACAAAACGAAACGACAGGTAGCACGACAAGAGTGATACGTGGCAACGACAATACAATGATCCAGCAACTGACTGGAGGAACAAAGCAGGTAAAATAGGAGCTGGCCGATTGACATCAGGTGTGACCAGATGCCAATCAGCCGCAGCTGAGTGAAAACAGGACATAGGGAGACAAACAGGAAGCTGAACCAAAATAAGAGCACTAGACAGGAACTAAGGACGGAAAATACTAATCACAGAGGAAACAGACAACTGCAGAGGAAAAAACTAAAACATAGACAGACGTAATTTTGAAGAGACGTGTCAATGGGAATGGATTGGCGTTCACATTTGAACCGATACGGTACCAATTCCAGGTACTTGGGAATCTATACCAGTACCAAACAGTACCAATTGTCTGGACTTCTGTGTGTGTTCATGTAGTAATGTTAACTTGTTTAAAGTTAAGGTTAAAGTACCACTGATAGTCTAGGTGGGGTGAAATGACCCTCTGCATTTGACCCATCACCCTTGTTCCACCCCCTGGGAGATGAGGGGAGCAGTGAGCAGCAGCGGTGGCCGCGCTCAGGAATCATTTTGATGATTTAACCCCCAATTCCAACCCTTGATGCTGAGTGCCAAGCAGGAAGGTAATGGGTCCCATTTTTATAGTCTTTGGTATGACTCGGCCGGGGTTTCAATCCCAGGGCGGACACTCTGACCACAAGGCCACTGAGCAATGTGATCATTGTCGTGCTTGACTTCAGTCAAGAAACCCAGAAATTGCTACTCTTTGGTTTGCAATGCTTCAAAGTGATTCGGTTGTATCCCGTAAGGCTTTAAAAGCAGCAGTCCTCATCATTACATGGAGGCATAGACCATGAAATAGAAACAAAGCTGAGAGAATGAAGGGTATATGCAAGCCACCATCACAGTCACGGTGAAGTCTTTAGCACTCCTTGGAGGAAGGGTAGGGGGCTGCTTCAATGTGTCCACACGTCTCCGAGCTGTCACCTCTCATGCATGTTCTATGGTTTGATGGACATTGAGTCCACTATTGGGACTTTCTGGAAAGCTTGCCTTTAATCTTCTCCCCCGACTCTCGATTACCCATCATTCAGCGGGGCGCAAGCCGCTGGGAGAGGGCAGTGTGTTAATATGGGGTCTGATGTGCACAGCAGAGAGTCTCGGTCCAATTCAGACTTCACAGATCAGATGCCATAAGGGAGAATTCAGTGGAGCTTGAGTCACGAAAGCCTCTATGTGCATCCTTTTGGGTTTGGGAACGTTTACACCAGAATCAGAAATCAGAAGCAGAAATACTTTAATAATCCACAAAGGGAAAATAAGATTTTCCGCACAATCCCATTCAAGATCAGACCAACAGAACAGGGTCACTGAGGGGGTCTGCCAACTTCCGACGCCCAAACTGAGGCCAAGGGAAAAAAACTCTTATCCATAGCACACATACATGTGTGTAAGAAGGAAACATCAAAGAACACAAATGAATAATACGTTACAGTAGTCGAGGCGAGGCGTAACAAACGCATGGATAATGATCTCAGCGTCTTTAGTGGACAGAATGGAGCGAATTTTAGCGATATTACGGGGATGAAAGAAGGCCGTTTTAGTAACGCTTTTAATGTGTGCCTCAAAGGAGAGAGTTGGGTCAAAGATAATACCCAGAGACAGCCCTCGCAAAAATGACTAATGATCTATTGCTAACGATGGATTCTGATGCGTCATCTATGTTGCTGCTCCTCGATCTTAGCGCTGCTTTCGATACTGTCGATCATAATATTTTATTAGAACGTATCAAAACACGAATTGGTATGTCGGACTTAGCCCTGTGTTGGTTTAACTCTTATCTTACTGATAGGATGCAGTGTGTCTCCCATAACAATGTGTTAAGGTAACATGTGGAGTTCCCCAGGGTTCAGTCCTTGGCCCTGTACTCTTCAGCATCTACATGCTGCCGCTAGGTGACATCATACGCAAATAAGGTGTTAGCTTTCACTGTTATGCTGATGACACCCAACTCTACATGCCCCTAAAGCTGACCAACACGCCGGATTATAGTCAGCTGGAGGCGTGTCTTAATGAAATTAAACAATGGATGTCCGCTAACTTTTTGCAACTCAACGCCAAAAAAACGGAAATGCTGATTATCGGTCCTGCTAGACACCGAACTCTATTTAATAATACAACTCTAACATTTGACGACCAAACAATTAAACAAGGCGTACTCCGGCTTCCTCCCACCTCCAAAGACATGCACCTGGGGATAGGTTGATTGGCAACACTAAATTGGCCCTAGTGTGTGAATGTGAGTGTGAATGTTGTCTGTGTTGGCCCTGCGATGATGTGGCGACTTGTCCAGGGTGTACCCTGCCTTCCGCCCGATTGTAGCTGAGATAGGCGCCAGCGCCCCCCGTGACCCCGAAAGGGAATAAGCGGTAGAAAATGGATGGATGGATGGACACGGTAAAGAATCTGGGTGTTATCTTTGACCCAACTCTCGACATCCATTGCTTTCCTCCTCTCCAAGGTTTTCATAGTCATCAGTTCTCATAGTCATCATTGTCACCGATGTCCCACTGGGTGTGAGTTTTCCTTGCCCTTATGTGGGCCTACCGAGGATGTCGTAGTGGTTTGTGCAGCCCTTTGAGACACTAGTGATTTAGGGCTATATAAGTAAACATTGATTGATTGATTGATTGAAAATAAAGGCATGAAAAGAGTAGAACTGATCCAACAAGCCACAAAAGTAAAGCAATAACAAGACTTTGACTTCATTTTCATTGTCATTCAAATTTGGACTTTATAGTACAGATAGGGGCTTCACGGTGGGAGAGGGGTTAGTGCGTCTGCCTCACAATACGAAGGTCCTGCAGTCCTGGGTTCAAATCCAGGCTCGGGATCTTTCTGTGTGGAGTTTGCATGTTCTCCCCGTGACTGCGTGGGTTCCCTCCAGGTACTCCGGCCTCATCCCACTTCCAAAAACATGCACCTGGGGATAGGTTGATTGGCAACACTAAATTGGCCCTAGTGTGTGAATGTGAGTATGAATGTTGTCTGTCTATTTGTGTTGGCCCTGCGATGAGGTGGCGACTTGTCCAGGGTGTACCCCGCCTTCCGCCCGATTGTAGCTGAGATAGGCGCCAGCGCCCCCCGCGACCGCAAAAAAGGGAATAAGTGGTAGAAAATGGATGGATGGATGGATCAGATAAGAACGAAATTCCGTTGCATTAGCTCGTTGTTGTCATGTCTTGTGATCATGTTTTGTTTAGTTATGTTCTGTTTTGCTTAAAACTCCAATGTTTCCTGTTTTTGCACTTCCTTGTTTTCTTTGTTTCCATGTCAACCCATAAGTTTTCACCTGTCCCTAAGTCACGCACCTGTTTTCACTAATCATGAAACTATTATTTAAACTGAAAGTTGCCAGGAAGTCAGACTGGCGACTTTACCTCCGTTCACTTCATGCCATGCTATACCTCTGATACTGTCCATAGTTTTGCTTCTTGCCATCCCATGTAAGTTTTTGTTTTTTTATGCCACAGTTATCGAATTTTGTTTCATGTTCATAGTTTTTCTGCCCAAGTGCTAGTTTTTGTTTCATTAGCCAAGTTTTGTACTTCCCCCTTGTGCGCGCCTTTTGTTCCTTTTTTTACAGTAATAAATGAATATGTCCCTACCTTCACGCCTTGCCCGCGCCAACTTTCCTTTGCCTTCCTGGAAAACAAACCTAAAAGTCCATGTTATGACATTTGTAGTGCACGATAAAAGAGCAATAAGGTGCAGATATAAATAAATAGATTACTGTGCGGATAAATATATTGCACTTTTGCATATGCATCCAGGTTTATGGATGTATGTTATATTGTCTTTTATTCCAGCGATTTAATCCATTATTGGGGAGAATTGAGGGGATTATTATGATGTGTTCAAGAGTCTTACGGCCTGAGGGAAGAAGCTGTTTCAGAACCTGTAGGTTCTGCTACGGAGACTGCAGAAACTCTTTCTAGAGTCCAGCAGTAAAAACAGTCCTTGGTGGGGGTGGGAGGAGTCTCTGCAGTCTTCCTGAGCCCTGGTCAGGCAGCGGCTTTTTGCAATCTCCTGGATAGGAGGAAGAGGAGTCCTGATGATTTTTTTCGACGTCCTCACCACTCTCTGCAGAGCCTTCCAGTCTGAGGCACTGCAGGCTCCAGTCCAGACAGAGATGCAGTTGGTCAGTAGGCTGTCCATAGTGCCTCTGTAGAACAAAACAAAAAAAAACATATACACTGTGGTGGCCTTTGCGGTGTTTTACGCCGCCGTCTGCTGGGGTGGGGGGAGCATGGCCAGAGACAGGAGCTGGAGCAGACCCAACTAAGCAACCAAGAGAACTAACTCCAGCCTCGGCAGCCCACCAACTCTCGGCCAGTTTCCAGTCCGCATGGATGAGCGAGGAGGCTTCCAAGGAGACCGAGGTGTCAGATACCTGGTCATTCAGCCAAGACACTTTGGAGTTTGTCCGTCCCGGGGCTCAGCGCCAGCTCCACATAATTTCAAATATGCTTCTGGTTGCGAACCATATCTGACGTACGAATGCTTTTTCATTCATTCATTTTGATTGCTTGCTTGAAGCCATTTCAATGACACAGGCAGGCACGGCCATCTTGAAGAGGCAGGACCACCATCCTTGCCAACCTTGAGACCTCCAAATTGGGGAAATGGGTGGGGGGGGGGGGTGCATATTGTAGTGTCCCGGAAGAGTTAGTGCTGCAAGGAGTTCTGGGTATTTGTTCTGTTGTGTTATGGTGCAGATGTTCACCCGAAATAATTTCACCACACCTAGTAGTGTGTGTGTGACAATCATTGGTACTTTAACTTTAACTTTTAAATGTGTTTGGTGTGGGTTCGCAGTGTGGCGCAAATGTGTAACAGTGTTAAAGTTGTTTGTACGGCCACCCTCAGTGTGACCTGTATGGCTGTTGACCAAGTATGTGTTGCATTCACTTATGTGTGTGCAAAAGCCACATATATCATGTGACTGGGCTGGCACGCTGTTTGTATGGAGAAAAAGCGGACATGACGACAGGTCGTAGAGGACGACCCCAATATTGTTGGAAATCGATATAATTTCGGGAGGGGCATTGAAATTCGGGAGTGTCCCGGGAAAATCGGTAGGGTTGGCAAGTATGGGGACCACCCCTACCTCATATCCTGTCTACGTCCTGTACACACAGGCATGGCCGTTTCAAAGATCTTTGACTAGTGGCACTTTTTATTTCCACAACTGTCGTAACTTGTGCTGTGTCAGCCTGTCTTAGAGATCACTTTGTGAGATCAGGAAAGCTTTAAATGTGTACAAACTCACTGTCTTGCTGTATAGCTTCGGGTCGCTAGGGATGGCGTGGCGAAGTTGGGAGAGTGGCCGTGCCAGCAAACTGAGGGTTGCTGGTTCAATCCCCACCTTCTACCATCCTAGTCACGTCCGTTGTGTCCTTGAGCAAGACGCTTCACACCCTTGCTCCTGATGGGTCCTGGTTAGCGCCTTGCATGGCAGCTCCCCCCAATCAGTGTGTGAATGGGAGAATGTGGAAATAATGTCAAAGCGCTTTGAGTTCCCTAAAAAAGGTAGAAAAGCGCGATACAGGTATATATATATATATATATATATATATATATATATATATATATATATATATATATATATATATATATATATATTAGGGGTGGGCAAATTCATGCGTTAATTACGAGTTAACTCATCAATCTATTAACGCCAACAATTAATTAATTGCACATTTGCGTATGTTGTTTACATGCTTTTATTTTGTTAACGCCTTTTCTTAACAAGATGGCGTCGCCCGGCGTCGAGGGGCTCTTGGTAAAGATGCAACATTTGGCAAAAATACCGGACAATTCTGCAAATTTCCTGGCTGGCTTGCAGCGTGGTCACTCCGGGATCACTTACGACCGCCAGATAATTCTGGATGTGGATAGATCGGGCCGTTTTGGACTGAATGAGGCGTGCTTGCTAGACCGGCTAGCTAGCATGGGAATACTTTGCCGGCTACATCCAGCGGCCTGTGAAGCAGCGGAGTATATGTGTTGTCTGTCTATTTATGAATAATGCAGACCAGGAGTGTTGGCTGACTTCTTAACGTTTACTTTCAGAGCGTGCATATCACAACATACAAGATGCCGTCATGGCAACACAACCTATACCGGGCTACCGCGCATGCTCGTCACTCCTGTTGCATGCTGGGTAGGGTAGTTCTTTTTCCCCTGGCTCATAACATCACAATATAGTACCATGTATATGCGTTCAGTTTATCAAAGCACCAAGCAAACAATCGGAAAATTCCCATCATATCAATTCCTAGATATGGTCATAATTATTTTAAGTGCACTACGCAGAATAAACACAACATTATTAATATTGCTACTACGGATAATTTGATCAAAAATTCCCTAAAACAGCCCACTACCTATAATATAGGTTTTTTAAACATAAGATCCTTGATAAAAAAAATGTTCCTGCTGTTACCTCAGAAATTGCCTGTTCAGATGTTATGATTGTGGCTCAGAGATTTGTATGTAGATTATATTTATTTTCCATAACAAACAGGATAACTTAAATACCCTGGCAGTGGCAATAAGCTTAAATGTTTGTATTTACATTTTTTGAGTTGATTTTCATAAAATATGCTATTTAACTGCTTCTGTTTAACAAGGACTGATTTAAATTGTGTTTGCACAACAAATGTTTCTGCGCTTTTGTTCATGTGGGAGAATATTCCAATAAAGGTGCACTACACACTACTTTTGAATTCATTATTGGGCTTTGCGTATACAATGCAGTTAATCGCGATTAATCGGAGAAATAGTGCGATTAACTTCGATTAAAATTTTTAATCGTTGCCCAGCCCTAATATATATATATATATATATATATATATATATATATACACACACACACATTATGGTGTTTCAAAGCGTTCTGTTTTATACTAAAATAGGGACTTTTTTTTCAGGTGCATGTTGATTCTTATGGGGAACTATATTTCACTATGCATGCATGGATGCTATCCGAATGAAAGTCAAAATATTACAAATTAGGCTAAAGTATGCTCTTGTTTCTCCATGCAAGATCCATAAGGTTCTCATCTGGACTGATCAATACATCAGATGATGGGTGTTCACCCGCGGAGACATGCCATTGATTTCACATCAGGTGTCAGATGACATGTGGTCACACACGCTCCTATTTTACCAACAACCTTGTCATCTCATAAGTCATGATTTCACCGCTGCTGTCACCCGGCACAATGCTGAGCAGATGACCTTTCAAGTTGAAGGTGCATGATTAAAGGGGGATTGGAACTTTTTTTGGGAATGTTGCCTATCATCCGCAATCCCTATGTGAGTCAAAAACACATATATCTTTCTCTTTTCTGTGCATTACGAAATTGTAAAAATCTGTCATATAGCGCTTTTAAAAAACCTCCAAAAACCTCCAACAAGCACACTCAGTTCCTGTTTTTGCACTTCCTTGTTTGTTTAGTTACCATGACTACCCATTAGTTTTCACCTGTCCTCATGTCACGCACCTGTCTCACGTTTTGGACTCGCAACACCTGTTTTCACTGATCATGTCAATGCTTTTTAAGCCCGTCTGTTTCTGTTGTTCGTCCTGGCAACATCACCATCTATTACCTCTACTCACGTCGTAACATGTTACCTCCACTCTGCTTCATGTCATGTTTCATAGTTTCGGCGGTATAGCTCGTTTGGTAGAGTGGCCGTGCCAGCAACTTGAGGGTTCCAGGTTCGATTCCCGCTTTCGCCATCCTAGTCACTGACGTTGTGTCTTTGGGCAAGACACTTTACCCACCTGCTCCCAGTGCCACCCACACTGGTTTAAATGGAACTTAGATATTGGGTTTCACTATGTAAAGCGCTTTGAGTCACTAGTGAAAAGAGCTATATAAATATAATTCACTTCACTTCACTTCACTTCATGCTAAGTAAGTTTTTGTTTATTGTTCATAGTTTCTGCCTTTGTGCAAGTTTTGTTTCATTAGTCAAGTTTGTTATCCGCCATTGTGCGCGCCTTTTGTTTGCTTCCTTTTTTGTAGTTAGTGTTAAAATAAAAGATGTCATTACCTTCTCGCCGTGTCCACTCCATTCGCTTTGCAACTCGGGAAAATAATCCACGGCCAAGTCCTAGTCATGACAGTATTAGGCAAATTTATGATAATAATATGATATATTGTTCATCTCATGATGTGAATCATAACTGACTTAACTAATTAGGTATAGAACTAACTGTGGGACGGTATAGCTCGGTTGGTAGAGTGGCCGTGCCAGCAACTTGAGGGTTCAAAGTTCTATTCCCGCTTCTGCCATCCTAGTCACTGCTGTTGTGTCCTTGGGCAAGACACTTTACCCACCTGCTCCCAGTGCCACCCACACTGGTTTAAATGGAACTTAGATATTGGGTTTCACTATGTAAAGCGCTTTGAGTCACTAGAGAAAAGCGCTATATGAATATAATTCACTTCACTTCATGCCAAGTAAGTTTTTGTTTATTGTTCATAGTTTCTGCCTTTGTGCAAGTTTTGTTTCATTAGTCAAGTTTGTTCTCCGCCATTGTGCGCGCCTTTTGTTTGCTTCCTTTTTGTAGTTAGTGTTAAAATAAAAGATGTCATTACCTTCTCGCCGTGTCCACTCCATTCTCTTTGCACCTCGGGAAAATAATCCACGGCCAAGTCCTAGTCATGACAGTATTAGGCAAATTTATGATAATAATGTGATATATTGTTCATCTCATGATGTGAATCATAACTGACTTAACTAATTAGGTATAGAACTAACTGTGGGGCGGTATAGCTCGGTTGGTAGAGTGGCCGTGCCAGCAACTTGAGGGTTCCAGGTTCGATTCCCACTTTCGCCATCACTGCCGTTGTGTCCTTGGGCAAGACACTTTACCCACCTGCTCCCAGTGCCACCCACACTGGTTTAAATGGAACTTAGATATTGCGTTTCACTATGTAAAGCGCTTTGAGTCACTAGTGAAAAGAGCTATATAAATATAATTCACTTCACTTCATGCCAAGTAAGTTTTTGTTTTTTGTTCATAGTTTCCGCCTTTGTGCAAGTTTTGTTTCATTAGTCAAGTTTGTTCTCCGCCATTGTGCGCGCCTTTTGTTTGCTTCCTTTTTGTAGTTAGTGTTAAAATAAAAAAATGTCATTACCTTCACGCCGTGTCCACTCCATTCGCTTTGCAACTCGGGAAAATAATCCACGGCCAAGTCCCAGTCATGACAGTATTAGGCAAATTTATGATAATAATGTGATATATTGTTCATCTCATGATGTGAATCATAACTGACTTAACTAATTAGGTATAGAACTAACTGTGGGGCGGTATAGCTCGGTTGGTAGAGTGGCCGTGCCAGCAACTTGAAGGTTCCAGGTTCAATTCCCGCTTTCGCCATCCTAGTCACCGCCGTTGTGTCTTTGGGCAAGACACTTTACCCACCTGCTCCCAGTGCCACCCACACTGGTTTAAATGGAACTTAGATATTGGGTTTCACTATGTAAAGCGCTTTGAGTCACTAATGAAAAGAGCTATATAAATATAATTCACTTCACTTCATGCCAAGTAAGTTTTTGTTTTTTGTTCATAGTTTCTGCCTTTGTGCAAGTTTTGTTTCATTAGTCAAGTTTGTTTTCCGCCATTGTGCGCGCCTTTTGTTTGCTTCCTTTTTTGTAGTTAGTGTTCAAATAAAAAATGTCATTACCTTCACGCCGTGTCCACTCCATTCTCTTTGCACCTCGGGAAAACAATCCACGGCCAAGTCCTAGTCATGACAGTATTAGGCAAATTTATGATAATAATATGATATATTGTTCATCTCATGATGTGAATCATAACAGACTTAACTAATTAGGTATAGAACTAACTGTGGGGCGGTATAGCTCGGTTGGTAGAGTGGCCGTGCCAGCAACTTGAGGGTTCCAGGTTCGATTCCCACTTTCGCCATCACTGCCGTTGTGTCCTTGGGCAAGACACTTTACCCACCTGCTCCCAGTGCCACCCACACTGGTTTAAATGGAACTTAGATATTGGGTTTCACTATGTAAAGCGCTTTGAGTCACTAGTGAAAAGAGCTATATGAATATAATTCACTTCACTTCATGCCAAGTAAGTTTTTGTTTATTGTTCATAGTTTCTGCCTTTGTGCAAGTTTTGTTTCATTAGTCAAGTTTGTCCTCCGCCATTGTGCGCACCTTTTGTTTGCTTCCTTTTTTGTAGTTAGTGTTCAAATAAAAAATGTCATTACCTTCACGCCGTGTCCACTCTGTTCTCTTTGCACCTCGGGAAAACAATTCACGGCCAAGTCCTAGTCATGACAGTATTAGGCAAATTCATGATAATAATGTGATATATTGTTCATCTCATGATGTGAATCATAACTGACTTAACTAATTAGGTATAGAACTAACTGTGGGGCGGTATAGCTCGGTTGGTAGAGTGGCCGTGCCAGCAACTTGAGGGTTCCAGGTTCGATTCCCACTTTCGCCATCACTGCCGTTGTGTCTTTGGGCAAGACACTTTACCCACTTGCTCCCAGTGCCACCCACACTGGTTTAAATGGAACTTAGATATTGGGTTTCACTATGTAAAGCGCTTTGAGTCACTAGTGAAAAGAGCTATATAAATATAATTCACTTCACTTCATGCCAAGTAAGTTTTTGTTTATTGTTCATAGTTTCTGCCTTTGTGCAAGTTTTGTTTCATTAGTCAAGTTTGTTCTCCGCCATTGTGCGCACCTTTTTTTTGCTTCCTTTTTTGTAGTTAGTGTTCAAATAAAAGATGTCATTACCTTCACGCCGTGTCCACTCCGTTCTCTTTGCACCTCGGGAAAACAATTCACGGCCAAGTCCTAGTCATGACAGTATTAGGCAAATTTATGATAATAATATGATATATTGTTCATCTCATGATGTGAATCATAACAGACTTAACTAATTAGGTATAGAACTAACTGTGGGGCGGTATAGCTCGGTTGGTAGAGTGGCCGTGCCAGCAACTTGAGGGTTCCAGGTTCAATTCCCGCTTCTGCCATCCTAGTCACTGCCGTTGTGTCCTTGGGCAAGACACTTTACCCACCTGCTCCCAGTGCCACCCACACTGGTTTAAATGGAACTTAGATATTGGGTTTCACTATGTAAAGCGCTTTGAGTCACTAGAGAAAAGCGCTATATGAATATAATTCACTTCACTTCACTTCACTTCATGCCAAGTAAGTTTTTGTTTTTTGTTCATAGTTTCCGCCTTTGTGCAAGTTTTGTTTCATTAGTCAAGTTTGTTCTCCGCCATTGTGCGCGCCTTTTGTTTGCTTCCTTTTTGTAGTTAGTGTTAAAATAAAAAAATGTCATTACCTTCTCGCCGTGTCCACTCCATTCGCTTTGCAACTCGGGAAAATAATCCACGGCCAAGTCCTAGTCATGACAGTATTAGGCAAATTTATGATAGTAATATGATATATTGTTCATCTCATGATGTGAATCATAACTGACTTAACTAATTAGGTATAGAACTAACTGTGGGGCGGTATAGCTCGGTTGGTAGAGTGGCCGTGCCAGCAACTTGAGGGTTCAAAGTTCTATTCTCGCTTCCGCCATCCTAGTCACTGCCGTTGTGTCCTTGGGCAAGACACTTTACCCACTTGCTCCCAGTGCCACCCACACTGGTTTAAATGGAACTTAGATATTGGGTTTCACTATGTAAAGTGCTCTGAGTCAGCAGAGAAAAAGCGTTGTATGAATATAATTCACTTCACTTCAACTACTGTAATCAAAATTAATTGATGTAAATTAAGCACAAATTAAAAACAGGAAGTGAACATGTGTTAGTGCTGGAATCGCTTTAAAGGTAAAAAAGGGGTAAGATTAATCAAGCTTTGCTTCTTCCTACTCATTTTCAGACATGGTGTGAAGAAAAATAATATCATACTGAAATTGTTTACGTTTGGGGTTCCCAAACTACGGCCCGTGGGTCAGCATCCAAAATCCGTCCCGCAGGAAGTTTGTTTTATTTTTTTCATGTATTATTGTTATTTTAAAAAACTGTATGTCCCGGCAAGAAATCTGCGTTCAAAGGACTCCAGCTTATTAGTGATTCCCAAAGCCCAAAAAAAGTCTGCGGGCTATAGAGCGTTTTCCGTTCGGGCTCCAGTACTCTGGAATGCCCTCCCGGTAAAAGTTCGAGATGCCACCTCAGTAGAAGCATTTAAGTCTCACCTTAAAACTCATTTGTATACTCTAGCCTTTAAATAGACTCCCTTTTTAGACCAGTTGATCTGCCGTTTCTTTTCTTTTTCTCCCATGTCCCACTCTCCCTTGTGGAGGGGGTCCGGTCCGATCCGGTGGCCATGTACTGCTCGCCTGTGTATCGGCTGGGGACATCTCTGCGCTGCTGATCCGCCTCCGCTTGGGATGGTTTCCTGCTGGCTTGGCTGTGAACGGGACTCTCGCTGATGAAGTGGATCCGCTTTGGACTGGACTCTCGCAACTGTGTTGGATCCTTTAGGGATTGAACTTTCACAGTATCATGTTAGACCCGCTCGACATCCATTGCTTTCCTCCTCTCCAAGGTTCTCATAGTCATCATTGTCACCGACGTCCCACTGGGTGTGAGTTTTCCTTGCCCTTATGTGGGCCTACCGAGGATGTCGTAGTGGTTTGTGCAGCCCTTTGAGACACTAGTGATTTAGGGCTATATAAGTAAACATTGATTGATTGATTGATTTTTTTTAAATCTGTCCATTCTAATCCGTTTTCTACCGCTTGTTACTCTCAGTGTCTCCTAGCCGCAAGGCAAATCACATTGTCAATAACCTGACATCGTCAATTTTATTTATTTTTTTTTATTTTATTTGATCATGCCATTACTGTCCCACCTATGGATCATGTTTTGTTTTGTCATGTTATGTTTCTGATCTTGGACAATCAGTCACGTTTTGCACTTCCTGGTTTTGTTGGTTTCCATGCCAACCTCATTAGTTTTCACCTGTCACGTCCCTCTTCTCAGCCTCACCTGTTTTCACTAATCATCACAGCTATTGAAGTCACTCTTTTTCTCGTCTTCGTCCTGGGATCTTCACACCAACTTTCATTCTCCACGCCCATGATCACCTGCCACGCACCTCGCTATTTTTGCCTCCTGGTTTTGTTGTAAATAAATGATAAATGGGTTGTACTTGTATAGCGCTTTTCTACCTTCAAGGTACTCAAAGCGCTTTGACACTACTTCCACATTTACCCATTCACACACACATTCACACACTGATGGAGGGAGCTGCCATGCAAGGCGCCAACCAGCACCCATCAGGAGCAAGGGTGAAGTGTCTTGCTCAGGACACAACGAACGTGACGAGGTTGGTACTAGGTGGGTATTGAACCAGGGACCCTCGGGTTGCGGACGGCCACTCTCCCACTGCGCCACGCCGTGTTTTGTTTTAGTTGTTTATAGTCATGCTCTCGTGCTGTTTCTGTTCTTAGTTCATTCAAGCCAATCGAGCAAGTGTTTTTGTTTCCTGTTTATATTTTGTAGCCAAGTTTTATACCTCCTTGTGAGCGCCCTTAGTTTGTTTATTTTTGTATTTAGAATCCCTAATAAAACATCATGTACCTTAATTCACGCCTGGCTCGTCCTGTAATCCCTCGGCGTCGAAGGAGCACACACAATCGAAGTCCAAGCCTGACAATTACATGGCAAACTGTCTCTTCTAGCTCACCATACAACAGTGCAGCTAAAAGATGTAACCTGTGTCTGAAAAAAAAGTTTATTATTATATATCACCCCAGCATGTCTACTCTAATATTAAACAAACGCAGCAAACTGGTGTCATCATGCCGACACCGAAGAAAGGCGCTATTCAATCAATCAATCAATGTTTATTTATATAGCCCCAAATCACAAATGTCTCAAAGGACTGCACAAATCATTACGACTACAACATCCTTGGAAGAACCCACAAAAGGGCAAGGAAAACTCACACCCAGTGGGCAGGGAGAATTCACATCCAGTGGGACGCCAGTGACAATGCTGACTATGAGAAACCTTGGAGAGGACCTCAGATGTGGGCACCCCCCCCCCTCTAGGGGACCGAAAGCAATGGATGTCGAGCGGGTCTAACATGATACTGTGAAAGTTCAATCCATAGTGGCTCCAACACAGCCGTGAGAGTTCAGTTCAAGCGGATCCAAGACAGCAGCGAGAGTCCCGTCCACTGGAGACCATCTCAAGCGGAGGCGGATCAGCAGCGTAGAGATGTCCCCAACCGATACAGGCGAGCGGTCCATCCTGGGTCCCGACGAGCGGTCCATCCTGGGTCTCGACTCTGGACAGCCAGTACTTCATCCATGGTTATCGGACCGGACCCCCTCCACAAGGGAGGGGGAGACATAGGAGAAAGAAAAGAAGCGGCAGATCAACTGGTCTAAAAAGGGAGTTTATTTAAAGGCTAGAGTATACAAATGAGTTTTAAGGTGAGACTTAAATGCTTCTACTGAGGTAGCATCTGGAACTGTTACCGGGAGGGCATTCCAGAGTACTGGAGCCCGAACGGAAAACGCTCTATAGCCCGCAGACTTTTTTGGGCTCTAGGAATCACTAATAAGCCGGAGTCTTTTGAAGGCAGATTTCTTGCCGGGACATATGGTACAATACAATCGGCAAGATAGGATGGAGCTAGACCGTGTAGTATTTTATATGTAAGTAGTAAAACCTTAAAGTCACATCTTAAGTGCACAGGAAGCCAGTGCAGGTGAGCCAGTACAGGCATATATGTATGTATATATGTATATAAAGGTATATACAGTACAGGTATATATGTATGTATATATGTATATAAAGGTATATACAGTATAGGTATATATGTATGTATATATGTATATAAAGGTATATACAGTATAGGTATATATGTATGTATATATGTATATAAAGGTATATACAGTATAGGTATATATGTATGTATATATGTATATAAAGGTATATACAGTATAGGTATATATGTATGTGTATATGGATATAAAGGTATATACAGTATAGGTATATATATATGTATATATGTATATAAAGGTATATACAGTACAATCGTAATGTGATCAAACTTTCTTGTTCTTGTCAAAAGTCTAGCAGCCGCATTTTGTACCAAATCCTATTGTGCAACAATGGCCACGCCCCTATGTGATGTACCCTACATATACATGCAACAGCCACAGACACGTTAAGAAAATCCCCTGATGAGCAGGGAAACCTGCGAAACAGGCTTGTAGGGATGATACAGTCTCTGGGTTTTTTCTGACCTAACGTATTTGCCGCTCTACCCTGGTGTTGAGCACTATACAACGCAGGGGTAGGGAACCTATGGCTCTAGAGCCAGATGTGGCTCTTTTGATGACTGCATCTGGCTCTCGGATAAATCTGAGCTGACATTGCTTAACTCAATAAGTAATGAATAATTCCACTTGTAATCACAGTGTTAAAAATAATGTTGAAAATATAAAACATTCTCATGTATTTTTAATCCATCCGCCCGTTTTCTACCGCACCTGTTCAAGAAGTTGTGTTAATGGTAAGAAGTTAGTTTTTTTATTATTGGTTAGTGTGGGGGCTTGCTCTCCTGGGGGGGTCTTCACACCACCGACATGAGAGCCTGTTTCAGGGTTACAATATTGTTTTGTTTTTCAAAAGTTTCCAGCAATTGTCTTTTTTTTCTTTCGTTCTCGCTCGCACTCATGCTCCAGCTCCAACCCCGTCTCTCCTCCTGGCTGCTGCTTATAACAGAGCGACAAATGATTAGATAACAAGGCCCAGGTGGACCATCTACGCACCTGTCGCTGATTTCGAGGGCGGTCCTGGCACACGCCGCTTCGCTGCAGGCCCGCAGGCCACGTCCCTCCAACAGTTAGCTTCAGATAACAATGTTATTACAAAGAATAAGAGACCTATTATACTCTAGAAATGTTGGTCTTACTTAAAAATGCACGCATTTAGTTGTGTTCAGTGTTGAAAAAAAATATTATATGGCTCTTACGGAAATGCATTTTAAAATATTTGGATTCTTGGCTCTCTCAGCCAAAAGGTTCCCGACCCTGCTGTAACGGATAAACCACAGAAAGCTTGACTATATATATATATATATATATATATCCATTTTCTACCGCTTATTCTCTTCTGGGGTCGCGGGGGGCGCTGGCGCCTATCTCAGCTACAATCGGGCGGAAGGCGGGGTACACCCTGGACAAGTCGCCACCTCATCGCAGGGCCAACACCGATAGACAGACAACATTCACACACTAGGGCCAATTTAGTGTTGCCAATCAACCTATCCCCAGGTGCATGTCTTTGGAGGTGGGAGGAAGCCGGAGTACCCGGAGGGAACCCACGCATTCACGGGGAGAACATGCAAACTCCACACAGAAAGATCCCGAGCCTGGATTTGAACCCAGGACTGCAGGACCTTCGTATTGTGAGGCAGACGCACTAACCCCTCTGCCACCGTGAAGCCCATATATATATATATATATATATATATATATATATATATATATATATATATATATATTATATATATATATATATATATATATATATATTTATATATATATTTATATATATATATATATATATATATATATATATATATATATATATATATATATATATATATATACATATATATATATATATATATATATATACATATATGGCGTGGTGCAGTGGGAGAGTGGCCGTGCGCAACCCGAGGGTCCCTGGTTCAAATCCCACCTAGTACCAACCTCGTCACGTCCGTTGTGTCCTGAGCAAGACACTTCACCCTTGCTCCTGATGGGTGCTGGTTGGCGCCTTGCATGACAGCTCCCTCCATCAGTGTGTGAATGTGTGTGAGAATGGGTAAATGTGGAAGTAGTGTCAAAGCGCTTTGAGTACCTTGAAGGTAGAAAAGCGCTATACAAGTACAACCCATATATATATATACACATATATATGTATATGTTTATTTATTGTTCATAGTTTCTGCCTTTGTGCAAGTTTTTTTTCATTAGTCAAGTTTGTTCTCCGCCATTGTGCGCGCCTTTTGTTTGCTTCCTTTTTTGTAGTTAGTGTTAAAATAAAAGATGTCATACATATATATATATATATATATATATATATATATATATATATATATATATATATATATATATATATGGGCTTCACGGTGGGAGAGGGGTTAGTGCGTCTGCCTCACAATACGAAGGTCCTGCAGTCCTGGGTTCAAATCCAGGCTCGGGATCTTTCTGTGTGGAGTTTGCATGTTCTCCCCGTGACTGCGTGGGTTCCCTCCGGGTACTCCGGCTTCCTCCCACTTCCAAAGACATGCACCTGGGGATAGGTTGATTGGCAACACTAAATGGTCCCTAGTGTGTGAATGTGAGTGTGAATGTTGTCTGTCTATCTGTGTTAGCCCTGCGATGAGGTGGCGACTTGTCCAGGGTGTACCCCGCCTTCCGCCCGATTGTAGCTGAGATAGGCGCCAGTGCCCCCCGCGACCCCGAAAGGGAATAAGCGGTAGGAAATGGATGGATGGGATGGATATATATATATATATATATACATATATATATAAACCAACTTGTTTTAACCCAATGCGACCCCTAAGTTAAAAAGTTTGGGGACCCCTGGTATACATGTTCAAAAATAAACTTCAACCAGAAAAAAATAAATATTTATAGTACAGTATTTTGTTTTTTTTAAGCATTATTGGCGCTTCCTGTCTGAGCACACTTTTTTCACAGATAAGGTGGTGGGTTACTGGAGTCTTATTTTTACTTATTTAGGACAATTCCATGCTCAAGGGTTTATTCCACTTAATCATAGTAAAGCCTCCTGTGTTTTTCTCCATAAACACATTTTGATTATTCTAAAATAGTGTGTAAATAATTTAAAACAAATTTTTTTAGGGGTTTTCAAGTGACCCACATCTCTATTATTATGTTCGCAGAACACCTGCTGCAAACACAAAACCACATATATAAACAATAAGAAATACATAGCTTGACAAATTCAGTGAAACAGTTAACAGTTCTGTCGGGAGTTTGCATGTTCTCCCAGTGCTTGCGTGGGTTCGCTCTTTGTACTCAGACTTCTCCCACATTAAATGGAGATGCTAAAGCCTCCATAGGTGTGAATGTAAGTGTGAATGCTTGTTTGTCCATATGCGTACTGTGATTGGCTCGTGACCAGTCCAGGGTGTCCGCTGGGATAAGGTCCAGCTCACACATGACTCTAATGAGGCATTATTGAAATACAGATACATTATACTAAAGGGTTTGATCTGATATTGATAGCAAAAAAGAAGTCGGATTATATCGGCTCGTATCTAAAATCTCGGATATAAACGCTCTGATACAAGCTGTCATGCAGTGCGTTTTCTTGTACAAAGTTGGAAAGCAACTAAGCTACTAAGATCCAAATAACATGCGCAAACTGTACAGTTGCTTAAAGCTACCGAGAGCGGTCCCCCCTTTCTTAAACTTACGTTTTGACATTATGTATCTCCCCCCCGCGGAATAATACACATTAATCTTCTGTAATCTGTTTGTTTTCTCTTTGTGTTTAGTCTAGCACCTGTTCAGTGCTAGACTGCTTCATCCCAAGTGCAGGACTAATAGACTCAAAAACTCCTTTGTCCCACACGCCATTAGACTGACTCTCTGGGGAGGGGAGCGGGGGGTACTAGGATGACAGGGGATGCAAAACAATAACAGTGCAATACGTTTTCATAACATGGTCACTACTGCCTACTTTCTCTTGTTATATTCTTATTTTACTGTTATATTTTTATTGCCGTTGTTGCTTTTCATTTTTTATTCTTATTGTAATATTTCTCTATTTTGTTTCCATTTAAACCCCCATTATTTACTTTTTTTAAATTGATCTCAACTCTGTACACTGCTGCAGGAATTTGAATTTTCCTGAAGGAACTCTCCTGAAGGAATCAATAAAGTAATATCTATCTATCTATCTAATGTTTGGCTTTACTGTTGGAATTGTGTCCTTATATGGGAAATTAAGGGCGTTTATCTATGCAAATTATATTATTAAGGGCGTTTACATTTGCATATTGGGGAAATAAGGGTGTGTTTGTATGCAAATTATTACAGACACACATGCGCTAACCATTTGGCATTCAGCAATTTAGCAACAGCAGGTGAGAACAATTTGGGTGTTTAAGAACGCGTCATGAATATGAATGGACTCCTCTTAGGAAAGTTAAGAAGAGATGTAAGGAACGTATTGCTGGATGGGGCCCAATGTCTCTACGATGTGTACATTTCAAATCTCTTAATCTGCATGTGTTTCAGGCTTCCTCAGTACCGGGGACCAGGCTGCTAAAGGTAACTACGGCCTACTGGATCAGATCCAGGCTTTGAGGTGGATCAGCGAGAACATCGGCTTCTTCGGAGGAGACTCTAACCGCATCACTGTGTTCGGTTCTGGCATCGGAGCGTCCTGCGTCAGCCTGCTGACTCTTTCCCACCACTCTGAAGGTACGGCGCTGTCAAAAACTGGTGTGGGAGGGGTGCTGATGCAGCTGTTGAGCACCTCCCTGCCTGCTGGCATATGTAGGCTGCTTGATATTTAAAATCTGGCAAAGACGGTGAGGGATTCTTTGAGTAAAGTACAGTACAGCATGACGAATGTTGCACAGAGCAGGTGTTTGCATTTCAATTATTGTGTTGTTCAGTACCACAGGGGGTCCTTGGATGTGTTGCTGCTCTGCTTGTATCCCCGCCTTTCGGAAGCTGAGGGTACAATGTTGTTTTTTTCTGGGGGGGGGACAGATTAAAACATGATGCAATTTAGAAGAGCATTTCAGCGTGGTATGCTTTCCCTTTATAGTAAATGTTGTTTGTCCCCAGGCTACCTTTATGCTTCCTCATGGTGATATACTGCATGTCCTTAATACTAAATGCAGCATGTGTGCTTAACCCAGACTTGCAATAAACATCCCTCATGGCCATAGTTGCCTAATACATCATTGAATTAAGGAGGAGCCCCATGCTTATAGGTAATTTCTGGTTTCGGCTTATTGGAACGAGGCAGCACTGTGGGATCCATCCCAGAATGTCAACTTCCTGCTGCACCCTGCAGAGCCACGCAGGAGCTGCATCGTTCTTAACCTTGAATTATTCCATCCATCCGCATAATTATTCTTCCAATTGAAGTATTTTTTTTGTTTAGTTTTTTTTTCTTGCATCCGTTCTGTCATAAAGCTATGTTTATGTGCTGGTTAATATTCCAAATGAGAAATCCTAGCATTTTACATCCATCCATCATCATCCATCATCTTCCGCTTATCCGAGGTCGGGTCGCGAGGGCAACAGCCTAAGCAGGGGAACCCAGACTTCCCTCTCCCCAGCCACTTCGTCTAGCTCTTCCCGGGGGATCCCGAGGCGTTCCCAGGCCAGCCGGGAGACATAGTCTTCCCAACGTGTCCTGGGTCTTCCCCGTGGCCTCCTACCGGTTGGACGTGCCCCGGGAGGAGTTTAGGGTGGCATCCTGACCAGATGCCCGAACCACCTCATCTGGCTTCTTCTCCATGTGGAGGAGCAGAGGCTTTACTTTGAGTTCCTCCCGGATGGCAGAGCTTCTAACCCTATCTCTAAAGGAGAGACCCGCCACACGGCGGAGGAAACTCATTTCAGCTGCTTGTACCCGTGATCTTATGCTTTCGGTCATGACCCAAAGCTCATGACCATAGGTGAGGATGGGAACGTAGATCGACCGGTAAATTGAGAGCTTTGCCTTCCGGCTCAGCTCCTTCTTCACCACAACGGATCGGTACAACGTCCGCATTACTGAAGACGCCGCACCGATCTGCCTGTCGATCTCACGATCCACTCTTCCCTCACTCGTGAACAAGACTCCTTGGTACTTGAACTCCTCCACTTGGGGCAGGGTCTCCTCCCCAACCCGGAGATGGCATTCCACCCTTTTCCGGGCGAGAACCATGGACTCGGATTTGGAGGTGCTGATTTTCATTCCGGCCGCTTCAGACTCGGCTGCGAACCGATCCAGTGAGAGCTGAAGATCCCGGTCAGATGAAGCCATCAGGACCACATCATCTGCAAAAAGCAGAGACCTAATCCCACGGCCACCAAACCGGAACCCCTCAACGCCTTGACTGCGCCTAGAAATTCTGTCCATAAAAGTTCAGAACAGAATGGGTGACAAAGGACAGCCTTGGCGGAGTCCAACCCTCACTGGAAACGTGTCCGACTTACCTATGGAATTGACTAGACTTCTTGTCAGCTTGGTCCACATTGCTGGCAGTAAGTCTATTCGAATCCATAGCCGTATTTATATTATTCACATGTATAATGCTATTTGCACCTGCTGTTTTTGCACCGGAAAGAAAGTGAGGGAACATTTCGAGTGTACGGTATTCAGTATATTTATGTTTTACTCTCTTTGATATTTGAATACTTAAGTGTTTTTTGTTTATTGAGAGCGAACTGTGATGCTGAATTTCTCCCGGAGATCAATAAAGTAGTCTCTATTCTATTCTATTCTAATAGGTAATGCCGTATTTTTTTTGCAGACCAAAATCTATTTTAAAAGGGGCTCTTTTTCTCCACTAACGAAGATTTTAAGAATTCATGATGTGTTTGCACACATCCATTTGCATTAATAATATTAATTGCCTCGTTTTCAGCAGATGAATGATTGGTGTTTTTGTATTTAATTTTCAGCATTAAAGCTGTTTTATTCCTACTCTGTAATGCTACGCTTCATGTAGCATGTTATTATATTGCCGGTGCTTCGCCTCTGCCTCCTAGTAAAACAGGATATTACGTGATATTTTCTCCCGGTGAATGGGTGTGCACTACTGTGTGTGGCGCTGATGGGAAAAAAAATAGCCAGTAAAAGTTTTAAAGGTCCTTGGAAAGTCGGGAAATGGGAAGCCGATACTTGTGTTCGGATTTAATGTAGTTTTAGTTTATATGCAATTATACAGTGATGGCACTGGATTATAATTCCTAAAGATGAAAATATGTTGCATTATATAACCCCTGCCTCCTCCATTCCTTCTCTCCCTGTTTTATTCCCTTATTGTTGTCTGACTCTAGCCAAAATTGACAGAGTGGTCTCGTTGCCAAGACAACGCAGCAAACTGGATGCAACTTAAAAAGCATCTGGAAGTAAATATATAATATAATGGAACATTCAGTATAATCACATTAGCACACCTGCTTTCACGTGGTCTTGTACTAGATTTGTGTAAGGATGTTTCCCCGATGATAACATTCTGCTTCTTGCTAAGAATACACAAGGGGTTTGATTGGTTGCAAAATAGTATGATGCCAAAATATAAAGTTTGAAACAATGTGCCGTTGCTCCTTTATTATCTATAAAATTGACGTGTGTATATATACATATATATATCCATTTTCTACCGCTTATTCCCTTTTGGGGTTGCGGGGGGCGCTGGCGCCTATCTCAGCTACAGTCGGGCGGAAGGCGGGGTACACCCTGGACAAGTCGCCACCTCATCACAGGGCCAACACAGATAGACAGACAACATTCACACTCACATTCACACACTAGGGCCAATTTAGTGTTGCCAATCAACCTATCCCCAGGTGCATGTCTTTGGAAGTGGGAGGAAGCCGGAGTACCCGGAGGGAACCCACGCATTCACGGGGAGAACATGCAAACTCCACACAGAAAGATCCCGAGCCTGGATTTGAACCCAGGACTGCAGGACCTTCGTATTGTGAGGCAGACGCACTAATCCCTCTAATTTTACCGGTCCCTGAATATCCCTAAAAAAAGCTTTAAAGTGCTTGATTTTCGCTATTTGCGATGCCACTATCCATTTCCCTGTGACGTCACACAGTGCTGCCAATGTAAACAAACAATGGGAATACCACAGCAAGATATAGCGACATTAGCTCGGATTCAAACTCGGATTTCAGCGACTTAAGCGATTCAACAGATTACGCATGTATTGAAACAGATGGTTGGAGTATGAAAGTATTGAAGAAGAAACTGAAGCTATTAAGCGAATAGCTATTGACGCTATTCATAGCCATAGCATGGCCGAATAGCTGCGTTAGCATCGTCGGTAAAATGTGCGGACCAAACGATCAGGACTTTCGCATCTCGTGACACTGGAGCAACTTAAATCTGTCGTTTGGTAAGTGTTTTTTTCACATTAAATGTGGGTGGAAGGAAACGTAATATAGTTGCAAATGCATCTACAGGTTATCCATACATCTCTGTGCCATGTCTGCTTTAGCATGTTAGCATCGATTAGCGTAGCATGTTAGCATCGATTAGCTGGCAGTCAACATCAACAAAACTCATCTTTGTGATTTCGTTGACTATCGTTGCAAATGCATCTGCAGGTTATCAATACATCTCTGTGCCATGTCTGCCTTAGCATCGCCGGTAAAATGTGGAGACACTCTGGCACATTCAATGGGGGTCTGGCGGAAGACACTTTCGCATCTTGGGGCCAGTGGTGCAACTTGAATCCCTCCCTGTTAGTGTTGTTACACCCTCCGACAACACACCGTCGAGGCATGATGTCTCCAAGGTTCCAAAAAATAGTAAAAAAAAACGTAAAATAACAGAGCTGTGGTTAAAATTGAAAATGGTGGGTGTGTTACCTCGGCGACGTCACATTCTGACGTCATCGCCTCCAGCGTGATAAACAGAAAGGCGTTTAATCCGCCAAAATTCACCCATTTAGAGTTTGGAAATCGGTAAAAAAAATACATGGTCTTTTTTCTGCACCATCAAGGTATATATTGACGCTTACATAGGTCTGGTGATAATGTTCCCCTTTAAGGTTTTTTCATCACTTTTGCCTTCTTGTGTGGCGGCGTAACAAAAAAAGCAAAGCACGCTTATGGCGTCACACACAGCTCAAGATTCGCTGAGGTCTCGTGACATGCGCAAGGGGGTAATTTTCCACGTCATGCGTGACAGCGGTGCAACCTCCCCGAGCGCCATTTTAGAGCGGCATTATCACGCACAACTTCAGGAGCATTCGACTTTGGAGGTTGCAGCGTGGACTCGGTTCAGTCCAACCCTCAGGAGAATGTGATCCAATATGACACCATGGTATACCGGTGCACTCACACTCGGGTTTTCTCTTCCTTGTGTGGCTCAGATGCGGGATAATGAGACTCAGGTTAGAGAGGTAAATCAGGGATGACACTTTGTTTTGGATACCCCTGTTGGTGTGTGTGTTGTGTGTGTGTGTGTGTGTGTGTGTGTGTGCGTCTGATGACAGTAATCCCACTCGCACTGTACACAGGCTGTCATGGCTGCAAAGAGAGCGTATACTTTTTTTTTTTTTTAAAGGGGAACACTCTCACAATTTCAAAAGGGTTAAAACCAATAAAAATCAGTTCCCAGTGGCTTATTTTATTTTTTGAATTTTTTTTCTAAATTTTACTCGTCCCGGAATATCCCTAAAAAAAGCTCTAAAGTTCCTTATTTTCGCTCTCTCGAAGCCACTTTCCTGTGACGTCATACAGTGCTGCCTATACAAACAATACCACAGCGAGATATAGCGACATTAGCTTGGATTCAGACTCGGATTTCAGCGGTTTAAGCGATTCAACAGATTACGCATGTATTGAAACGGATGGTTGGAGTATGAAAGTATTGAAGAAGAAACTGAAGCTATTGAGCGAATAGCTATTGACGCTATTCGGCCATGTCTGCGTTAGCATCGCCGGTAAAATATGCGGACCAAACGATCAGGACTTTCGCATTGACACTGGAGCAACTTAAATCCGTCGATTGGTAAGTGTTTGTTTGGCATTAAATGTGGGTGGAAGGAAACGCTGGATGTAAATATATTTTCAAATGTACATACAGCTAGCCTAAATAGCATGTTAGCATCGATTAGCTGGCAGTCATGCCGCGACCAAATATGTCTGATTAGCACATAAGTCAACAACATCAACAAAACTCACCTTTGTGATTTCGTTGACTTTATCGTTGGGAATGCATCTGCTTTGAGTGTCGCAGGATATCCAGACATTCTTCCCTTCTCTGTGCCATCTCTGTCGTAGCATCGCCGGTAAAAACCAAACGAGGGACTTTCGCGTCTCTTGACACTGGAGCAACTTAAATCCGTCGATTGGTATGTGTTTGTTTGGCATTAAATGTGGGTGGGAGGAAACGCTGGATGTAAATATATGATCAAATGTACATACAGCTAGCCTAAATAGCATGTTAGCATCGATTAGCTGGCAGTCATGCCACGACCAAATATGTCTGATTAGCACATAAGTCAACAACATCAACAAAACTCACCTTTGTGATTTCGTTGACTTTATCGTTGGGAATGAATCTGATTTGAGTGTCCCAGGATATCCAGACATTCTTGCAATCTCTGTCGTAGCATCGCCGGTAAAAACCAAACAAGGGACTTTCGCGTCTCTTGACACTGGAGCAACTTAAATCCGTCGATTGGTAAGTGTTTGTTTGGCATTAAATGTGGGTGGAAGGAAACGCTGGATGTAAATATATTTTCAAATGTACACACAGCTAGCCTAAATAGCATGTTAGCATCGATTAGCTGGCAGTCATGCCGCGACCAAATATGTCTGATTAGCACATAAGTCAGCAACATCAACAAAACTCACCTTTGTGATTTCGTTGACTTTATTGTTGGAAATGCATCTGCTTTGAGTGTCGCAGGATATCCAGACATTCTTGCCATCTCTGTGCCATCTCTGTCGTAGCATCGCCGGTAAAAACCAAACGAGGGACTTTCGCGTCTCTTGACACTGGAGCAACTTAAATCCGTCGATTGGTATGTGTTTGTTTGGCATTAAATGTGGGTGGAGAGAAAGGCTGGATGCAAATATAGCTACAAATGAGGCATAATGCTGCAATATGTACATACAGCTAGCCTAAATAGCATGTTAGCATCGATTAGCATGCCGTGCTAATCGATGCACATTCTATGTAAATCAACTCGAATCCGTCCCTGTTCGTGTTGTTACACCCTCCGACAACACACCGACGAGGCTTGATGTCTCCAAGGTACCGGAAAACGAAAAACGGAAAATAACAGAGCTGATTTGATTGATGCGTGTGATGTGGTGGGGAAAAATGGCGTTGACTACCTAGTTGAGGTCACGTTCTGACGTCGTCGCTCCGAGAGCGATGAACAGAAAGGCTTTTAATTAGCCAAAATTCACCCATTTAGAGTCCGGAAAATCAGTTAAAAAAAAAAATGGTGTTTTTTCTGCACCATCAAGGTATATATTGACGCTTACATAGGTTTGGTGATAATGTTCCCCTTTAATGTGGTGCACAGTCCTTCAGGTGGCAGGGTGACAACTTACTTGAGATGCTCCATGCACCTCCCGAAGCCTATTTAATAAGCTGGATATCCTCCTATATCGTCCTAGCCCTCCGGCCTCTCTTTGATTGCCTTCTCCTCTGGCCTGGCCTTGGTGGCGTCTCCATGTGGGCGTGCCGATGGCGCTCGTCATTGAGTACATCCATCACAACCTCCATCCCCCCCCCCCCCCCCCCCCCCCCATTCTGCCCAACTTGCCTACTCTCGTGAGGGCTGATATTTTTTTTTTATTTTCCAGTCCCAGGTTCCTGCCTTGCCTCCTCCATCTAATCCACTCTCCGCTGCACCCATCTGTCTCCCTGCCTTCGCCGACGG